>NW_027397094.1:15006667-15029216 GCF_003265705.2 Callorhinus ursinus
GAAGGAAGGAAGGAAGGAAGGAAGGAAGGAAGGAAGGAAGGAAGGAAATTCACTTGGCAAAACCTGGAAATGAGTAATAGTAAAAAAAAAATAAATCCAGTTTTCAATAACTTCTTCTATTCCACTGGTCCTGAAATTTTAGTGCTCTCCTGAAATATATGTGTGTTGAGATTCACAGAACTTTCAATGTCCCATAGCTGAGACATTAAAAACCTTCATTGGTTTCCCTAAGAAAATTAAGGGGTCTTCAAACAAATAAGCCAAAGCTAAAAGTCCAACATCCCCCACACAGTCCTTGCCATACAAGTGTGATTCAAACCAGAAGTGGCTATCATGATACACTTACATTTTCAGGCCAGCACATGGCACACAATACAGAAAACAACTGATTATATCTAATCATTACTATTTCTTGCAATTCACCTTCTTGATGCTCAAAGTCATCCCTCCAGGGGTTGCCCCTTTCTTAGCCCCATCACTTCGACTTAGATAGCATTTGTTGGATTTCCTCACGCACTGTCACTTTCATTTCTGACTCTGCTTTAGAGAGCACCCTCTGCATCATTGCATGCAGTCCTGTTGACCAAAGATTTGGGCTCTGTTCTGACCAAGGCAGAGAACAGGCAGTCAGATTTTGTTGTTTTGGGAATTTAGGATTTGAAAGGATGAAGTCACTGTTATTTTGCCTACCCTAACCTCTACAACGCATCCCAAGATCTTGAAGCAAAGTATATTTCATGCTAGCTCTGATAAGCTGGCTGGCCCGTGGTTTAGCTTGTTGCTCTTAATTAAGAGGAGCTACTGTTTTTGACACCACCTTTAGCTTTGAACTTCCCACACTCTGTTTCAAATCAAGTCAGTTCCTTTGGAGAACTTTGGAATTCTCTCTCATTGATTGCTTCTCCCCATAGACAAAACATCTGACCTACCACTCTGCAGGCTGGCTGGGGGTCCTTGGTTTTCTTGGCTTTGCCCTGCTGATGTAAAATCTCTTTATTATCAAGGTGGGGTGAAGCAATCAGGGCCCCAGTATTTTTAGTTTGCCCTGTCTATGGTAGAGCATTTATTCTCTGGGGATTGACTGAGTGAAGGAAGATAGCCCCAATTTCTCAGGCACACTCACCAGGAATGTAGCCTCTTCAACTTGGAATCTGAGGAGATGATAAATGCTGAGCGCCTTCTCCCAGTGGAATACTATAACCCTTGACTGGGAGCTGAGGAGAGAGGGAGCTCTGTCTTTTTGGCCACAACCTACCTGGAGCAGAGGTTCTATCAAACTGAGCTGAGTGGGGTGTGGGGGAGAGGTAAAGGTGGGTTATTGTTCAAAGATCACAGAATCTTGCTGTTCTTACTGAGTTTTAGTAGATTTCTTGAATAAATGTTTCTTCATTTGCTGTATGCCCTTAGGAAAACTTTTGAAGACTTTAAATAGCTGGATTTTAAAAATAGTTTTCACTAGCTTTGCTTGTTTCTCTGGGAAGGGTGCCCACGGAATTCCTCACACTGCCATCCAGAAGCAGAAATCCATGCTGAAAAGTTTTACTTATACTTAACTAATGAATCATTGAACACTACATCAAAAACTAATTATGTACTATACAGTGGCTAACTGAACATAATAAAAAAAGAAAAGATTGACCAAAAAAAAAAAGTTTTACTTAATGGGCTATATTGGCTAAGATCACAGCTTGGGAATCTAATGCATCTGGGTTTGATTCCCATCACTGATTCAATGTTTGATTCTGGAAAGTTACCTACATTCTCTAAGAGAGCTCATATGAACCCTTATGTTAAAGAGTTATCCTGGGCGTGTAACACGATAACAAAATTAAGTACCTAATACTGCGCCTGGCACATCATGAACCCTTCATAAATGTCAGGTGTTACTTGTTTTAATCTTGTAGGAAACGAGGAGCCACTGAAGGCATTAAGATAGGAAAGTGTCATGAGGAGACCTACATTTTAAGAAGATCACTCTCAGTGTGTAGATCAGCTGATTAGGAAACTATCATAGTGATACAGATGAGAAGTAACAAAAGACAAAAATAAAGCATAGAAACTAGGAAGGAGTCCTTGGACCATGAAAAGGGAGGTGGGAAGGAGGAAGAGTGTGCAGAGGGATACAGATAGTGAGAGAGGGAGGAGGGGGGCTGACATGAATCGTGGCCCCCGGCTTAGATATGGGTGAAAACTGTAGACCTCTTCCCCTGAGTCACATCTTCCTGTTTTCCAGTTGGAGTCTTCCCAGGCCTTGACCCCTGAAGGGTAGTGCAAATTTCAAATCCAAGTTCTTTACTTCTGGACTCTAGAACTTAGCGCTCTTGGGTTGTTATTGTGGTTTAATGCATTGAAAATAACTCAGTTTCTACCTACTCACTGAATAGACCGAGACAAAAAAAGTTAACAACATTAAATGTTGGTGAGGATATGGGATAATTGGTGGCGTGTAAAATGGTACAATCACTTTGGACACTGGAAACTTTCTAAAAAGTTAAACAAACATTTACCCTATAACCCGATAATCCCACTCCTAGATATTGATCCAAGAGAACTAAAATGTCCTCCAACATTTTATGCAAGAATGTTTAGGCAGCTTTAGTCATAATAGCTCCAAGCTGGAAACAGAGCAAGAGCCGATTAATGGAAAAATAGATTAAACTCTCTGTTGGTCTATTTATGCAACAGAATATATTCCTTATCAATAAACATGAATGAATGCCTGATTTTGCTACATGCAATATGGATTAATCTCTTAAACTTCTTTCATAGAAGGAAAGCCTTCTTTGTGAAAGAAGTCTTACCTGAAAGAGTACATAATGTGTGATTCCATTTATATGACATTCTCTGAACGGAAAAAACAAATCCGTGATGATAAAAATCAGATCAGTGGTTGCCTGGGAGCAGGGAGGATAGTGATTGATTGGGAAAGGACACAAGAAAACTTTCTGGTGTGATGGAAATGTACTACATATCGATAGGGGTGTGAATTACGTGAGTGTATCTTTTGTCAAAAATGGTTGAACTGTAGACTTATGATCTGTGTATTTCACTGCTTGTAAATAACATCCCCATTAAAAAAAAAAAAACTCTTAAAAATTAAGTCAAACTCATCTGCAGTCTTGATGCCTGTTTGATATTCTGGTGAACCCCAGGATTAGGCATGGCCTTTAGTGCCACGTATACAGCATACTACTTTTTCTACCGCACTTCCAAAACACGTGTGGACTTACACAGCCTGAATCCAAGTAAAAGCTTAGTTATTTTGTTCTTGTCACCTGCCCATTCTTTTTCAAAAGGTAAAACCAAAAAGGAAAACAAAACAAAAAACCAAACCAAAACAACAACAACAACAAAACCCAAGAAGCCACTCTCCATTAAAAAGCCAGGGGCGCCTGGGTGACTCAGTCAGTTAAGTGTCTGCCTTCAGCTCGGGTCATGATCCCAGGGTCCTGGGATCGAGCCCCACATCAGGTTACCTGCTCAGTGAGGAGTCAGTCTGCTTCTCCCTCTGCCCCTTCCCCTGCCCATGCCCCCCAACCCCTCTCTCTCAAATAAATAAATAAAATCTTAAAAAAAAAAAGCCAGAGAGCTGAATTAACAGTAAAAGTCACTGAACAATTCACTTTCTGGGATGTGATAGCCATTCAGTAACCTTGAAATGTGGAAGTATCCAGGCCCAGAGGAGATAGGTCACCCAGTTTGCAAATGCCTCTGGCAAATCCTGTCCAGCACTGGATTCTGGTACTGCATCATACGACGTTACTCAGCAAAAGCCCTGGAAGACTCTGAATAGCTTTCCAAGGGTCCACAGCTGCGGATGATGCTCTACTTAATCATATGTTTTTCAGAAGAGAAACGAGTGGAGATTATTTTTAGCTTATTTATGGGAATGAAAATTTGACTTCTTGTTGACAACTCTCCAAGTTACTACTTGAGCAAGTAGAATTTGGGTATGTTTATTTATTTATTTATTTTCCTACCTGCAGCAATAATAGATATTAATAATGATGACAGGTTAGAAAGTAAGGATGCTATTTGATGAGTTAGGAGACGTATTTCACGGCTAAAAGCTACAAGCCCATTTGTTCTCTGTTAATAACCGCGACCCTTGTCCCGATACTTGCTAACAGTGTTAGATGTTCTTCTTCCTGGGATGTTGGGGAAACCACAGCTGAACCACTGGTGGATCATGACATCAGTTCCTGCGAGTTGTGAATTGGTCTTCAGGCCATGGATATGTGGCTTCCAGCAAATCACCACTTCTTAGAGACTTTCGAGATATGATTTTTGTTTCTCCCCTTTCAAACCATCCTTTTATCTCATGTATGATTTAACTTCAGTCTCTCCAGCTAAAATGGTGAATCAACATTAACCAGACGACTCCGGACTGTGTCGTACAACCGTTTCAATTTACCTCCCATATGGGCATCACTTAAAAAACAGCCACCAGGCTCACCAGCAGTACTTGTTTCCAAGAGCTGGTGAACAAACACATTATTTACAAAGTATGTAATCAGGAAAACTGATCCAACTCATTAACTGTATGACATCCCGCTCTTTATTTGGATAGTTTACTGGCTATGAACTTTCGTATGGGATCTGTCATTTACACTTCCTGATAATAAAACTTAATTGAAATTTCATTCCTGTACAAGCAAGATGCCAGTTTAACAGATGGACTGTAATTGTTATGTCCACATATTTTATATTGGATGGTATCACACGCAATTTCACACAACTGCTATTCATTTAAATGCTAGGTTCATTTAAGGCATTACCTTCATATTAAAAAAACATTGTTTAATATGATTGTAAAATCTATCATTAAAATTAATCAATTTAAATGGAAAGAATCATTAAAACAGTCCTACTGAAAGTACAGAATAATTAATGATTAAAACCTGGGCTGTGTTCTTGAGGAGAGTGGGAATATTTGTACAGAAATCTCTAGGTCTGTGTGTATAAGGCAGGAATTGACACACAGGGGAAGGGCAGAGTGTATTATACACTGGAGGTGTCATATTTTACAAATGATCTGTCTCTAAATTTCAGTGCTTCTTTGATCATCCCAAGATCCTTTTTTATGTTTTTCTTTAATCTTGATTTTGAGTCCACTGACCTCAATGCTCTGTATTCAGAATGTCAGGAATTTCCACCCTAAAGACTGGGGTAGGGAGGGACTTGCAGGAAGGAATACATTGGAGACACTGAATATGAATGAGGGATTCCAAATTTTGTCATACAACACATGTCATTCTACCCCCGAGGGTTATATTCAGTGGCATTTGAGTACTTATCATGGAGCTAATTTTAACTGCTAATTCATGTTTCAGAGAGCATTTTATTTATTTATTTATTTATTTACATTTTATTTATTTATTTATTTTTTTAGAGAGTATTTTAAAGGAACTTAGTGATATAGTTTGGAAGTACAGTAAATTGAGTTCAGCTTGAAGAGTGGGCTTATTTCTCTTTTGTATGGTGGTATCTTCAACCTATTCTTCTCTACCTCCTAATGATAATTTCAATTACCCCCTGTTTTCCTGTTTCCAGCCAAACCCTGTTCTCAGAAAAGGTTTAAATAAACTCATTCACCCCCATATGGAAATGACTTATATGACTCTAAACAGTGATTTCCCCAGGGATATTTACATTTTAGCCAGAATCCACACCTTTTGGAAACAAGAATCTCTAATTATGAAATATCAGGCATGGATGAGCAAGGGAAGTCCTGGCATCTCTGAATGGGATCATCCCCTTGGTGGTGTTCTTTATATACTCCTACATCTTACCCTGCCCTCCACATATAAGGGACAAACCACTTCAATAAGGACACATGCCAGTGTGTTTTTCTTAGAGGGACCGAGAAAAAAACAAAATAAATGCAAAAGAGGAGAAAAGTGGAAAGAATCTACAGAAGGGATGGAACGTCCATATCAGAATTCTTGGAGAAATGAGATACCAAGTGGCGAAGAAACAGGAGAATTATTTGCAAATGTTTTCCATCTCTCCTAAGAATTGTCTGTGTGCCAGAAGATATTCTAGTTATATAGCTATTTCCAGAAGATTGTGAGCAAGGTACTCCGGTGATTCCATTTTCATTTTCTGCTTGGATTCAAGTTGCTGTTTACGTCTTCTTTTTTTTTTTTTGTAAGATTTTATTTATTTATTTGACAGAGAGACACAGCGAGAGAGAGAACACAGGCAGGGGGAGTGGGAGAGGGAGAAGCAGACTCCTTGCTGAGCAGGGAGCCGGATGCGGGGTTCAATCCCAGGACCCCGGGATCATGACCTGAGCCAAAGGCAAATGCTTAACGACTGAGCCACCCAGGCACCCTGCTGTTTACTCCTTAAGAGGGGAGGAGACCATGCTTGTCTTTGTCACATCATGGCCCCAGCACTTACCATAATGCCTGGCACAGAGTAAGTATTCAATACATACTTGTTAAACAAATAAATGAATAAACGAATGGATGGTTTCACAGCCATCAAAGAATTGTAACACATTACAACAATCTTGAAATAAATAGTTTCCCACTATTATTTTTAAAAATACA
Source organism: Callorhinus ursinus (assembly GCF_003265705.2). NCBI lineage: Eukaryota > Metazoa > Chordata > Mammalia > Carnivora > Otariidae > Callorhinus > Callorhinus ursinus. Next base: position 15,013,225 of record NW_027397094.1, read on the forward strand.
CCTCAGAATGGATTTCAGGCTTTCAAAAGGTCTCAATCTCATTATTAGAGTGATTGTTGTAACTGTTCAGAGATTTGGAAATTGTGCTAAATCTATACCAACCCAGATATAGGCTATGGCATTCAAAAATTATAAAAACATTTCATATCCCAACTGAAAAGTCTGTAAAATTTCAACACATCATTGACAGTTTTCTGGTCTCTAACAGGATATAACCTCAGGCACAACCCAATGATGGCCCCAGGGACCTTCCTTTCTCCCAGTTGAATTATAAACTACTGAGCACAGGGCACTAGTACATGAACACACAGCCAGGTCAACATTTTTATTTTGCACACCTAACATGTGCCAGACCCAGTACTAGGATCTGTGGATAAACAGTGAGCAAGAAAAAGTCCCTGCTCTTAAGGATTTCAAAGTTTAGAAAATGTTGAAAACTTTTAAATTCAGAAAAGAGAAACCACATCTTCTCTTTTTCAGCTGTGTCCCTATAAAATACTTTCATAGAGGAGCAGATTTTCAGATGTTCTTACTTGGCCATTCCCCCGTACATCATACCCCCAAATTTATTTATATATGTCATGGCTGAAAATAACTTCAGAATTTCATCCAGTCTACGTCTCTAATTTAATAGGTACACAGCCACTTTAGAAACAATTTCACAGTTCCTCAAAAAGTTGAACATCGAAATATCATATGACCCAGCAATTCCACTCCTAGTTATATACTCTGGAGAAAGGAAAATATGTCCACACATACATTGTACATATACATTTGTAGAAGCATTCTTCATTATTGCCAACAAGTGCGTACAATTCAAATGTCCATCAACTGATGAATGAATAAATAATGGGTATATTCATACAGTGAAATATTATTCAGCCAATATAAGGACTGAAGTGCTGATACATGCTACAACATAGATGAATCTTAAAAATGTATGTTGAGTGAAAGAAGTCAGTCACAAAGAATCACATCTTGTGTAATTTCATTTATATGAAATGTCCAGAGTATGCAATATAAAGATGGAAAGTAGATTAGTGCTTGCCCATGACTTAGGGGAGGGGTGATGGAAAGTATCTACTATTTGGGGCCTAAAAATATTCTGTAACTAGGCAGTGTTGATGGTTGCACAGCTTTGTGAATATGCTCAAACTCACTTAACTATACACTTTAGAAGTGTACACTTTGGGGCGCCTGGGTGGCTCAGTCATTAGGCATCTGCCTTCGGCTCAGGTCATGATCCCAGGGTCCTGGGATGGAGTCCCACGTCGGGCTCCCTGCTCAGTGAGGAGTCTGCTTCTCCCTCCCCCTCTGCTACTTCCTCTGCTTGTGCTTGCTCTTTCTCTGTCTCTCTCTCTGTGTGTCAAATAAGTGAATAAAATCTTTTTAAAAAGCGTACATTTTATGATATATGAATTATATCTCAATTTTTTTTAAGTATCTGGAATAAAAGAGATGCAGCCAGCCAAGTCCAGTATGTGAAATCAATGACCAGTTTCTTTGACAAATGAATTGCAATTAAAAAACAAGACAGAGGGGATGCTCCTGGGTGGCTCAGTCAGTTAAGCATCTGACTCTTGATTTCAGCTCAGCTCTTGATCTCAGGGTCCTGTGAATGAGCCCCCACATCGGGCTCTGTGCTCAGTGGGGAGTCTGCTTAAAAATTCTCTTTCTCCTTCTTTCTCTGCTCCTCCCCCAATGCACAGGCATTCTCTCTCTCACACTCTTTCTTTCTAACATAAATAAATCTTTAAAAAAAAAAAAGACAGGAAAAGTTACATATTATCCAAATTGCGATAGTGGCCTTGGATCTTCATTTGAACAAACAAATTCTTAATCAGAGAAATTTGAACATTGACTCAATCTTACATTATATTAAGAAAGTTTTGTGAATTTTTTAGGTGTTAGACTTGTAGTATAGTTATGTTTAAAAAGTGTCCTTATCTAGGATAGGACATATCTTCATGTGTTTGTGGATGAAATGATACAATGTTTGGGATTTGCCTGAAAATTATCTAGTTACGGAAAAGGGAAGATAGTATTGATAAAACAAGGTGGACCGTACGTATGTCGATTATGTTGAAGCCGGGTGATGGGTATGGAGGATAACTGTACTGTTCTCCATTTTCATGTATGTTTGAAATTTTCATATAAAAAGTAAAAGAAAAGAAAAAAATAATAAATCTTCCTCAGCATAATCACTAACTTTATCATACACAACAAGGAAGACATGGTCCATGCTCTTTGGAGCTTACATTTTAATATGGGGAAACAGGATAAACAGGTAAACACATAAAATAAAAGAATTATTGTCTTTTACTGGTCATCATTTAGGATGATGTATCTACAGGGTGCCTGGGTGGTATAGTCGGTTAAGCATCTGACTCGGTTTCAGCTCAGGTCATGATCTCAGGGTTATGAGATCAAGCCCCACATCGGGCTCCACACTCAGCTCAAAGTCTGCTTGGGATTCTCTCTCTCCCTTTCCCTCTGCCCCTTCCATCTGTGCTCTCTCTCTAAAATGAATAAATAAATCTTTTTTAAAAAAAGATGACACATCTATGTAAAGAGCTGGAGGATAGGTCTAAGCCAAGATAAATGCATTCTGTTTACCCCGATGTACCCTAGACATACTATGGACCTATGTGTGCCATGACATGAAAACCTTCATGAGAGAAATGAACAAAGCAGAGGGCATAAGGTGATGCTGGAGAGGGGAGGGGCACAGATGATATATGGAAAGGATAGATTTTGCAGAAACTCAGAGGCCCAAATAAAAAGGGTAGATTTTAAGTGCAGAAAAGTTGCTGAAAAAATTTTAGGAAGCAAAATGATTCATTCACTTATTTGTGTATTCATTTAACAAATATTCTTTAGCCTCTGTTCTGCTTTCATATTTACATTTTTAACAGTTCACTGAAGCTGTTATTCAGAGAATGGATTATAGAGAAAGTAAAAGCAAACAAACCAAAAATCCTCATAAGTCATTTTAGCCTCTATGCTTTTAAAACAATAAGTATAAAACAAAATTTTTGAAGCCAGTTTTTCATTGGTTTGTGTTCAGTTGAAAGAATAGGAGAGAGAAACCAAACCAAACAACATACTTTTCATGGCCAAAAAGGAAGTCACAATAGAAATTTAAAAAGATTTGAAATGAGCTTTTCCGCCCGCTCCCCCCTCCCCCCGAGTGCCGCTCCGGCTGCACCGCGCTCGGTCAGAGCTCCCGGCTTCTGCTAAGGTAGTGCCGCCGCCGTCTCTCTCCAGCCGTCGTCATGATCATCTACCGGGACCTCATCAGCCGTGACGAGATGTTCTCCGACATCTACAAGATCCGGGAGATCGCAGACGGGCTGTGCCTGGAGGTGGAGGGGAAGATGGTCAGTAGGACAGAGGGTAACATTGATGACTGGCTCATTGGTGGAAATGCTTCCGCTGAAGGCCCAGAGGGTGAAGGTACCGAAAGCACAGTAATCACTGGTGTTGATATTGTCATGAACCATCACTTGCAGGAAACCAGCTTCACAAAAGAAGCCTACAAGAAATACATCAAAGATTACATGAAATCAATCAAAGGCAAACTTGAAGAACAGAGGCCAGAAAGAGTAAAGCTTTTTATGACAGGGGCTGCAGAACAAATCAAGCACATCCTTGCTAATTTCAAAAAATACCAGTTTTTTATTGGTGAAAACAAGAATCCAGACGGCATGGTTGCTCTGCTGGACTACCGTGAGGATGGTGTGACCCCATATATGATTTTCTTTAAGGATGGTTTAGAAATGGAGAAATGTTAACGAATTCGGCCCTGACTTTGGATGTGTCATCTGTTGCCGTTAACGGGCTGCTCCTCTTCATCCACACGACACCAGGACTTAGACAGATGGAACTGATGGCATCTTGAGCTCTTCATTTGTTTTGACCCTGATTTATTTGGAGCGGAGGCATTGTTTTTAAGAAAAAAACATGTCATGTAGGTTGTCTAAAAATAAAATGCATTTAAACTCAAAAACAAAACAAAACAAAACAAAAAAAATATTTGAAATGAAAGAGACTGGAAACACATGCATCAAATTTACAGGATGTAGCTTTAGTGGAACTTACAGGGAATTTTACAGCAGTGATGCTTATTTTAGAAAAGCAGAAAAAGGTTTTAAGCCTCTACCGTTAGAAACTAGAAAAAGAAAAGAATTTAACCCAAAGCAAACAAAAAGAAGAAAAGAAAATAAGATCAGAAATCAATGAATGAAAACAGAAAAACAACAAAGTAAATGAGAAAGTAAATTTGAAAATTGGTGATCTACCATCTCGTATCTTTTCTTTGTTTTTTTTTAAAGATTTTATTTATTTATTTGAGAGAGCGAGAATGAGAGAGAGAGAGAGAGCACATGAGAGGGGAGAGGGGCAGAGGGAGAAGCAGACTCCCTGCGGAGCAGGGAGCCCGATGTGGGACTCGATCCCGGGACTCCAGGGTGATGACCTGAGCCAAAGGCAGTCGCTTAACCAACTGAGCCACCCAGGCGCCCTCTTTTCTTTGTTTTATCTGTTTTTTTTTTCCCTTTTCATCTTTCTGCATAATCATTTTGTTCCTTTTTTTTCTACAATGTATGCCTCTTTTAAATATTTTTCAATGGTTGCTCTAGGGTTTCCAATATACATCATTACTTAATCAGTCTCCTTTAAGTCATATTATACTTAATCACTTACAACTATGTGGTTTCGATTCCTCTCTTCTGTCATATCTGCGATACATAAGGCTACATATTTCTAGAGTATGCTTTCCTATCAATACACTTGAGATGACAATTACCGTTCAGAAATTGAAATCTTAGCTGAATGATGTGGCCAAAACTCAGGTCTAGGGTGACAGGTTGGATATATAAAATAGATTTATCTTCCTATAATGCTTTTCCTCTCCAAATCTTTGGCCTTTGAAACTCAAGTTTAAGTCAAAATGAATTTCTTTTAAAATGCCTAAGCTTACTTTTCAACTATTCTGAGTGTGAAAATGGGCCAATACAGATTGAGTGTCTGCAGTATGCTAGACCAATGTTTCTCAAGTTGGTATGTATCAGAATCACACGAGAGTCTCAGTAAAAATACAAAGAATTTTACCCTACCTCAATGCACGTGGGCTTCTGTATTCTTCATTAATTTCTAGATGATTAAGATACACATCAAAGTTAGAGAACTGCTGTGCTGGACACTTATTATACATGGTCTCATTTAATCCGTTATTCTACTAAAGTAAATAGTGTCATATTTATTTATTTATTTACTTATTTATTTGAGAGAGAGAGAGAGAGAGAGCAGGGGAGGGGGTAGAGGGAGAGGAGAAGCAGACTTCCTGCTGAGCAGGGAGCCTGATGCGGGACTCGATTCCAGGACCCTGAGATCATGACCTGAGCCGAAGGCAGGTGCTTAACCGACTGAGCCACCCAGGTGCCCTATACTTATTTTTTTAAGGTTTTATTTATTTAGAGAATGGGAGGGGATGGAGGGGGGAGAAGGAGAGAGAGAATCTCAAGCAAACTCCGCGCTTGTGTGGAGCCTGATATGGGGCTTGATCTCACAACCCTCAGATCAGAGCGAAGCTGAAACCAAGAGTCTGACACATAACCAACTGAGCCACCCAGGCTCCGTGTTATACTTATTTTATACTTACTTTATAGATAAAGAAACTGGGGCTCAGAGTGACTAAATAGCCAGGCCAAAGCCACAAACAAAAAAGTAGCAGACCCGGTATTAAAACCCAAGTGTGTCCCCCTCTAAATGCCTACTCATTCATCTCTACCACACAAAAATCCAACACTTTCACTATCTGCTTCATAAAAAAAGGTGGCAAAAGAGAGTCAGTCTCGACTGAGCCTGTAAAGCAAACCAATACTGTTTCCTGAGACTTGTAACGATTATTTTGTTTTGCTCTTTTTTTAAAATACAAACACAGTGGATCATAAAGGTCTTTTCTCCTAGGGCATCCATTAATTGAAGCCCCACAGCATCCCCAACCCCCTGTCTGTAGGAAAGCTGAAGAACTTTCAGAAACACATAATTAAGACCCAGAGGGGAAGCCAAGATGGAAAAAAGAGCTTCCAAAGGACAGAGTGACTGCCAGCAAAGCTTCACAAGGGAATGCCCGGAGACAAATGAGGTGTGAACATAGGTAGTTTCTTAAAAAACCACCAGGAAGGAAGAGGGATAAAGGATCCCTATGAGTATAAACAACGTCAATTAAGGACAAGAAAGAGAAAGAAGATATTTTTGTCAGCCAGAGGGGGAAAGGGAAGTAAGATGCCCTTTCACTATTGTGTCAGGAGAGAAATGAATCCCGGAGAGGATCATTCTAAACCTATTAAGAAATGAAGGGAGAATTACATCAACGGGCCCATTAGGAAGCTAAGACAGCAAAATGGCTTTCTATGTGTCTACCAGTGGGGAGAGCAACAGAAAACCAGAACAACTTATAAACATATTTATCCAAGAGATGCAGACTACAGGAATTATAAAAGGTTGTTAAGAAGAGACGGTCTCCGAAAAAAAAAATCTGGAATATAAAAACTAGGCGTGATTGATGTTTAATCCTCAAATTCAAACCAACTCTGTCTTAGATGAGAAGCCTCGTGATATATTTTCTGCCGAAAAGAGAAAAGAAAATAACCTTTCCTTTTGAGATTCCTGCAGTTGGCTGGCATTATTCTGAGCTACCAAAACCGTCCACTGGGCATTTAGCTGATTCCCACATCTGGGGTCCCCTCATGAGCGTCCTAAAAGTGTCCGGAGGTCTGTGTTTTGAGGGATATAGAAGTCCGACAACCACTGAGGCAGGTTCAAATGACAATTTTCACAGTTTGTCTCAGGTAATGGTACCTTTCCTCCCTACTTGAAGAAAAACTGTGCTTCTCTACGTTCTTCAAGAATGTATCCTGCTTTTAGGGTCTCATCTGATTATAATTAATCGGTTATTTATCTCCTGATTGGTGCTTTTCAAGCTACAGGCTGGGACCCATTATTAGCCCGTCATAATATCAACTTAGTGTATCCCACTCACCATTCCAGATAATAATGAAATAAAATACAAAAGCAACTTCAAACCACAGCCTACCAATATTATTTTGTGTATTGTTTTGTGGCAGACATGTGTGTGTGTGAGTGTGGGTGTGTTACAACAAAACACGCATTTTTCATTCGGACGAAATGTTTGAAAGCCAGTATTCTGTGCCCGACTCTGCCAGGCTCCTCAAACACTGCCCCCAGCTCTGGCTTCTCTCTCTTCGAATCTGTCCTGCTCCCGACTATGAAACCCTTCTTCACAGTTATGTTTTGATAATGTTACTCTTACCCATTCATTCTTGCTTTCATTCAACAAATGTTGAGCAAATCCTCATTCCCTGCCAGACGCTGGGTTTTTACAGATAAGGAGCACCTTGGCCCCATCCCCACCCCTTCCTCCCACAGAAAGAGAGACTGTAAGCGAAGCCATGCATTCCAGTGTGCAGAGTCAATTCCTGGCACAGGAATTTGCTCTAGCTCCCTGTCACCCATTCTATCCCAGAGTAAACTCTTCTCGAATCCAGCAAGCTCCTCTGTGATCTAAATCTACTCTTTCCAACCAAACTTCTTTTCCATTGTCAGTGTTTTGTGCTAGCCAGGCCTCTCTGCTAATCTGAAAACCCCCGGCTGTGCTCATGTTCATGCAGGGTCTTGCGTTTCTCCCACCATTACTGACAGGGTCTTCCTTCTCTCCTTAGCACATCTTCTTCAGGACTTCCAGATCTCGGCCCACCCTTCTCCTTTCAGAGCTCGCAAGCTGCCTACAGGCCACATCTGGTCATCATCGCATTCCCCTGCCCCCTTCCTGCTCCAGCTATCAACACACAATTCTCCTCTGCAGAGTACTTTCTAGTCCATTGTCCCTTTATTTAGAATGTCTCCAGGGATTGTGTTTCCATCACTTTACTTGAAAGCCTATTTCACAGTCTAGTAGGTCTCACTGTCTGGAGAATTTTTCTTATCTTCCTCTAAAAATGTTCTTCTCCTAATTTTAATCTGTTATTATTAGTTATGCCACTGATAGGACCATAAATAATACTTGGAGTTTTGGCCCCCAAGAACCTCTTCCTCACTTAACTTAAGACGGCCTACTTAAATTAATCCTCATCTCACTGTTCATTATTGAATTCTAGAAGTTAATCGTCATACATGTTGCTGAAAACAGAGCAGCTCAAACTCAAAGCAGCTGCAGTCTAACAGGAGAACGGCGATCTTCCTCTTGCTGGAAAAATCCAGGAAGGAAAATGAACCATCCAATCTTTGATGACCTGGCCTCATTTGGTTTTCATCTGGCTTTATCATAAAAGGAAATGAAGACATTTTAAGTGAAACATTTGAAAATGTTGTCAAGACATAGTTTCTTTGTATGTCATCATCTGCCTGCTTAATTAGTTCATTTGACATTTGTTGAGTTGCTACCTGGTCCCAGTCCTTTGAGTAAGTGCCGGGGACCAAAGGTGAATCGGACCACTCGCTCAAGCTGCTCACTGCCTTATTCGGGAGACAGATATTTCTTGCCAGCAGATGAGTACAGCACGGGATTATACAACTTTAAACAGGGGAGGGAGAGTGGTTGCCACGGTGGGGAAAAAAAATCAGCTCTGGTCTGAGAGTCAGGACAATTTCCTCGGAAAAGCGGACATCTGTACTAGATCTTAAAGGGAAGAGAAGAAACTTCTTAGCCAGAAAGAGGAGAAAGAATCTGCTGGACAAAGGAGCATAGTGTATGCAAGTGTGCAGAGGTTTGAAAGATGCTCCGTACCCAGAAAGTGTCAGAACCTATGGTACATAACCAGGAGTGTTTGGAAAGACATTGAATATCTTTGAAGGACGTTATGCATGCTAAAGAGTTTAGCGCTCATCCTGAAGCCAAGGAACATCAGTGGAAGTTTTTAAATAGGGGATAGAGTGGGGCCTGGTCCAGGTTTATTTTTAGGTAAGCCCATTGTGAAAGCAATACAGAGAGCACACAGAAGAGAGCATTATATGAGTACCATCAATGTGAAGATTGCTGCAATACTGCAGGCCAGATAGTATTTTATAAAGAAAAAACCCCCACACTTAATCTGCCTTCAGGGAGAAAATAGTTCATTTTTTTTTTTTTAAAGAAAGTAATGCTTCTTTTCAAAAGAAATTTGTTAAATGGAAAGAACATCTTGAAAATGGATGTTTTGAAATGTTTCCATCACTGTGTGATTTTATTGCTGTGAATATGTGTGTCACCTGTAACAACTCTCTTTGGATACAGAATTTTTAAAAACATATTTAAGGATCTTCCATTTGAAGTGTTCCAGTGGGTTTTAAACACATTTTTGTCTGTGTGTATACGTGTGCTTGTGCAGGTGTATATGCCATGTACGCACACACTAGATAAGAATGATACACATATTGGGGCGCCTGGGTGGTGCAGTCAGTTAAGTGTCCAACTCTTGGTTTTGGCGCAGGTTGTGATTTCAGGGTCATGAGGTGGAGCCCCACGTTGGGCTCTGCACTCAGTGTGGAGTCTGCTTGGGATTGTCTCTCTCCCTCTGCCCCTCCCACTCATGTGCACTCTCTCTCTCTCTCTCTCTCTCAAATAAATACACAAATCTTTTTTAAAAAAGAATTATACACATACAAAAACATCGCGCTCTCTCTCTCTGTCATGTTTATACACTTTCAGATCAGTCTACATAATAACTGATTCATATCAGAGGACATAGATTAAGTTAGAAGGAAAGTACTGTATATAAAGTGGTAGGTAAGATAAAAAATCATTTTAGAAGACGTTATAATGATATAAGTAGTCAGCAAAGCATGACCTTCATTTTGATGAATGTGTATCTCTGCAGTAATTTATTCAGCTATGACCAGGATGAAAACCCATCATTAAATTCTGAACAGAAAGAATTTGAAGACCTCTGTTCAATTAGGATGTGGAAAATCATATATCTTTGGCTCATGATAATAACAAGAAAACTCAGAAAAACCAAATAATATTTCTCTATGGGGTGAACAAAGAGTTTTAGGCACAGGTAATTCTGGATGAATGGAATTGAACAGAAAAACAGAAAAACAAGCCCTTCATAGCTGATCAAGGGGCTGAAACAGCATCTTGACCTGAGGGTGGCAGACAGAAATAGGCCTGCCATAGAGAAAAAGATTTGGAGGGGACAAGGAAAAATCATGTAAACCTTAAATGACAGTGTAGGCTAGAAGGACACTTTTGGGCTCTGGAAGAGACCAAATGTAGAAACAAATCATTCAGTCTAAAAATTCTCCTGTTCCACCCCAAATTATGTCAAGAATATGGTGGCAGAGCATAGTTCTGAGCATCCTCATGGGGCGGCAATATGGGTTTCACTCAGTCATAGTGAGAGATCTTGGAAAATTCGGGTATTGAAGAGATATCCACAGATACCATAGTAGTAGGACAAGTCTACTCCTGGAATAGCCATGCCAGAATTATAATAACAAAGTGTTAAAAACAAGTGTTGGAAAGATCAAGCAACAAAATTTCCTACCAAAACAGGGTTTAGGGATGCCTGGGTGGCTCCGTCAGTGAAGCATCTGCCTTCGGCTCAGGTCATGATCCCAGAGTCCTGGAATCGAGTTACACATTGGGCTCCTTGCTCAGTGGGGAGCCTGCTTCTCCCTCTGCCTGCTGCTCCCCCTGCCTGCTGCTCCCCGCTGCTTGGGCTTGCTCTCTCTCTCTCTCTCTGTCAAATAAATAAATACAATCTTTAAAAAAAAAAAACTTAAAAAATAGCACTCATCAAATTAACATTAATAATGTCTAGCATCCTATCAAAACTCCTATCAAAAATTTCCAGGCATGCCAAGAAGCAGGCAAATGTAATTCAAAACTGGAATAATAATTAGTCAATAGAGACAAACCAAGAAAAGACTTAATAGTGGAACTAGCATTCAAATTCATATTATATGTATGTTCAACAATTTAAAGGAAAACAAATCTAATGGGGAAAGAAATGAAAGATCTAACAAAGAACTAAATGGATAATTTAGACGTGAATAATACAATACCTAAAATTAAAAAAAAAATCATTGAGTGTATCAAACAACAAATTCAATATTGCAGAAGGAAAGATTAGTGAACTAGAAGACATCACAATAGAAACTATTCAAATTGCACTGCAGAGGAAGAAGATGAAATAATAAAAAATAAAAACAAATCATGATTACCTGTAGGGCAATGTTAAATAGTGTAACATACATGTGATTAGAGTTCAAGAAGGAGGGGATAGCAGACAAAACATTTAAGGAAAAATGGCTAAAATTTCCCCAAATTTTATGTAAATGATGTAATAACAGATCCAAGAAGCTCCAAAAAAAAAAAAAAAAAAAAACCCTGGCCAAAAAAAACACAAGTAAAACCATAATAATGCACATCAAAACCAAAATGGTGAAAATCAGTGGTAAGAGAAAATCATAAAATGGCAAGGGTAAATGGCACATTACCAACAGGGGAACAAAGCTAAGAATAACTCTGTCATTCCCACAAAATCTAACAAGCCAGTGGAATGGCTTCATTAAATTGCCGAAAGAAAGAAAAAATGCTGACACAGAATTCTATATCCAGCTGAAATATCCTGTAAATTTAAGAGGAAAAATAGACATCGTACTGCAAAACAAAAGTTGAGGGTTGGTCTCCAACATACCTGCACTTAAAACAATATTAAAGGAAGTTCTTCAAGCAGAAGGAAAATGATACCAGGTGGAAATGAGAGTCCACACAAAGGAATGAAGATCACTGAAAATGATAAATATGTAGATAAATATGAGACTTTTTTCTTGTTTTAAATATCTTTAAAAGATAGATGACTGATTAAGCCCAAATAAAACAACGTATTGTGGGGACTGTAAAATACAGAGAAGTAAAATGTATGGCAAAAGAGCAGGGAGAAAGAAAGCAGTACACTGGCTATGGATTTCTTTCATCATAGGTAGGTGCATTTCGAGATAGACTATGAGAAGTTAAAGATACATACCATTAATGCTACAGAAATTAAGGAAAAGAAAAGGTAAGCCATAGAGGCAATAAATGGAACTCTGAAAAATACTCAATGAAACCAAAAGGAAGCAGAAAACTAGGGGAAAAAAAGGAACATAAAATAGATAGGAAAACAGAAAATACAAGCAAGGTTTAATGCAAGCATGTTGATAATTATACATAGCCTAACTTGTCAATGAAAAAGCAGGTACATCAGACTGGATCTAGAGGCAGGACAGAATGATATGCTACATAAAAGAAAGTCTTTTTTTTTTTTTTTCTCCTTGAGGGACAGTTGGGGGAGGGGCAGAGGGAACGGGAAAGAGAATCTTAAGCAGGCTACATGCCCAGCGCGGAACCGATGCGGGTCTTGATATCATGACCCTGAGATCATGACCTGAGCTGAAATCAAGAGCTGGATGCCTAACTGACTGAGCCACTGAAGCACCCCAAAAGAAAGTAATTTTAAATATAAATACAGATATTTTAAACATAAAAGGATGAAGAGTAGACTATATAAACTATAATCATAGGAAAGATAATGCAGCTCTATAAATGTCAGGAAAAGCAAATTTCAGAACAAGAACTATTTCTCAAGATAAAAAGGGATATTTCATAAAGATAAAGTGTCAGGTAATCAAGAGGGAATAACAATTCTATATGTGTAATGTGCTAAGCTAGTAAGAAAGCTTCAAAACACATAAAGCAAAAAACAAAACAAAACATGAAGCAATAACTGACAGAACTGAAAAGAGAAATCAGCAGTTTCACAATTAATCGTTGCAGATTTAAAGACTCCATTCTCCGTACTTGAGAGAATAAGTAGACTGAAATCAGCAAGGATATAGAAGATACGAATAATATTACCAGTCATCTTGACCTAATTGAGATTTTCAACACTAAATCCAACAAAAGCAGAATACATATTCTTTTCAAGTGCACATGGAACATACAGCAATATAAAAAATGTCTTGAGTCATAAAAATTTTCAACACATTTTTAAGGTTTGATATCCTATACAGTATGTTCCAGAATCATAACAGAAGTAAGATAGAAGACAGGACAAAAACAGATCTGGAAAATCCTAAATATTTAGAAATATGTTTAAGAAATTATTTAGAAAGGCCGGAGATGGAATTAGAAAATTTTTTGAACTGAATAAAAATGAAAACATAGCAAATCAAAATTTATGAGATGCAGCTAAATCATTGCCTAGGGGGGATAAATTTTGGTATGTGTACACAATGGAATGCTTATATTGGGGGAGAAATCAGGTCAGAGAGAACCAAAGCATTAGAAGCATAGTTTGTAAACTTTTAAAAAGGTATGCTATCTCTACTCTTAAACAAAACCTTGTGTAGAAGTCCAATAATTAAAACAAATAGAAAATGAAACCAGTACAGAGGACCAGGTGTTCTCATCTCTTTGCCCTTTCTCATGGCTTTCCCCCTGCCTGACCCTACCTGTCCCCCATTGTCATTCCAGAGTCACTTATTTGGCATTCTTGGGTTTTCAGACACAGTGAGACATGCTCTACGTTAAAACCAGTTTTTTTTCCACTGGTCAAACGACTCAAAGCCCAGGCCCATTCGAGAGTCATTCAGAATGTCTCACCTGAATGTGACGGGCAGGGAATTACTGCTCATTCATTTAGCTGGGAGGAAAGGCATGTTTCCAAGAGGTACCTGCAGCCTGAAAGCACTTCTTAAAATATACAAAACAAGATACATGCAGAGATGACAGTATATCAAAACCATCACCTTTTGATGTCACCCCATAAAAAAAAGTCAGCTGAAGAACCTGGGTCTTACAAACACATCCTAAAACTCACTTCCATATACCAGTGTGGTTTTTGTGAGATGCGCTCTTCTCATGCCATGTGAAAGAAAAGCTCTTTATAATAATAAAGCACAAGGAACATCAACTACATTTTTTAAAAAATCCATATTTTGGGCAACACTAGAAGGTGCTCTAGTGGAGAGTATTAGAATTTTGTCCCGATTGTGACAGACTGAGATTAGGACAAAGTCAATGAACACCGTCCCAGATGAGCTACAACTCCGTCTCTCCAGTTCCGAATCACATCCGCCCTTAAAATCACTGACCTGCAGAATAAAACACGGCGATAAGTAGTGTGTCACAGGAGGTTGTGTGGGGCTGGCTTGCCTTATGCTCAAGACTCGGGTCTCAAACTAAGACCAAGAAGCCTTGACTTCCCTGCATTCTCAAGAGAGTTGCAAGCTGTAGGTCTCTGCACACCTGCATTAGGGCTTCATGAAAGACATGTCAATCAATCCTTTCTGCTCCCCTCACTGAAACTCCCTCCTGCCATACTCCTCTGCCATCAACATGAGCAGACACCTCAGGGCGAGGGTGATGAGGAGGGATGGTGGCAGGAGAGAGAAGAGAAGCATCTGGGTCCTGAGTCCACTTGGGGCAGAAACCAGAGGATGCTCACCACAGCTCCTGTGTCAAACCAAATGGAGGCTGCTCGGGGATAGAGGTCGGCAGGCTACAGCTTGTAAGCCAAATGCAGCCTATCTATTTTTGTAAATAAAGTTTAATTTGAATACAGACATGCTCCTTGGTTTCCATATTTTCTATGGTTGCTGGCTCACTACAATGGCAGAATCGAGTAGTTAAAACAGAAACTACATAGCTCACGAAGCTGAAAATGTTTACTATCTGGCCCTTTACAGAAAAAGTGTGCTGACCCCAACCTACTCTGGAAAAATCATTTACAGAGGTTATGGATGCTGGCAAAAGAGGGAGACAGGCCCCCATTCTGGGCTGGACATCTGCTGGTGCCATTGGTATCTGTGCCTACCTAAACATAGGAAAAAAGAAGTCCAAGAAAGTGGCAGAGCGGAGAGCCACACATGGCCAAGGAACCACATGTTTGACCACTTCCCAGCATGAAGGGGATGCAGGGATTCCCATGGGCCAGGTGGAATGGTGGGAGGTTGTGGGGCTTGAAGCCATCCTGGGAGTAGTCCAAGTGAAGGGGTCTGTCATTTGGCAAGGGATACTAGCAGCAGCAGCGGATGGGGCATCGCTGTCCTGTAGGGGGTAATTGGAAGAGGGTGAACTGATGTCTTGGGCATTGGGAAGGTCCCTTTCATCCAACAGGGCCCCTCAAAGAATTCACACATGCACGCCTTGAGAGCAAATTTTTGTACACCTGTTACTCAGCTGGGCCTGATGGCTACCTAGCACTGGCCAGGGAAGCAGAGAAGCCACAGGAGGACCATGAGGACGCCAATTATGCAAGAGACAATGTGCTTTGTCATACATCCCTTCTTCACCCCAACCCAGAAAAGCTAGAACCAAAAGAAGGAACAAGGAGGAGAGAAAGAGCCTGCCCCTTCCTCCTCTCACTTCCCATCCCTCCTGCAGAGGCCTGGCCTGTGCTGGGGGGGCGGAGGCTGAGCAGTGAGCTGAGGATGACATGGATTGGCTCCACCTACAGATGAGGGAAGGGGGTTGAGAAGTCCCTGGGAAGAGCAAAGGGGGGAATTGACAAAGTACATTTGATGAGTATGGGGACTAGAAACTAGAAGATGGCTTGATGCTTTAGCCTCTCCGGTCCACATTTACACCCAGCAATTTAGCCCGTGAACTACACTGGTGACGTTATTTTGGTTTTCGTTGAATAATGCATTATCGATTTTAATTTATTCCCCTTACTAGCTTTCTTGGCTTTCTTACTGGGTTAAAAATAATTTGCTCTTATTTATAAACTAGAAATATTCTGTCTCAGCAGTCCTAACTTAATTGTGAGTTTGTGGTACTGAGTACCTGGTACCCAGTAGCATATGGTACCAGAAGTGAAATGGCTGAGCAAAAATTCTTAGCTTCAATTTTAAAAGCTGGGATTTAAAAAAAAAAGAAGGAAGGAAGGAAGAAAGAAGAAAGAAAGAAAGAAAGAAAGAAAGAAAGAAAGAAAGAAAGAAAG
>NW_027397094.1:15029226-15040153 GCF_003265705.2 Callorhinus ursinus
GAAAGAAAGAAAGAAAGAAAGAAAGAAAGAAAGAAAGAAAGAAAGAAGAAAGAGCAAGCTAAAGTTAAAGATAAGAATTCCTGCAATGTGCTAGAACAATAATAGTTGGTAGCTAGGGTGTCGTACCTAGTGCATCATTTGTCACCAAATGCCGTATGGAGTGTTAAGTTATACCTGGCTTCCACCCAGGATTCATAGAATAAGCATATAATGCATTCGATTTCTTTCTCATTAATCAGAGTCTAGGAGAGGTAGGCAACAGGGGCTTCAGGCAGTTTTTTTGTTTGTTTTGTTTTTTTTTTTTTTTTTTACTATTAAAGAAAGTTATTTAAGCTTTTAGAAGGTGGATGGAGTTCAGATAAATTTACTATCTTCTTAGAAAATATATATTTAAAAGCCCTAATACAGAAAATCTCTTTGAGGAAGACTGTTTTGTGTTTAGCGTCTCAAAATGGATTTTTTAAAACTATTAAGCAAGATAGAAGGTCACATTGACCCTTCGTTCCAGATCGTTCATTCTATTCTGGACATGGTTTTGTAAGATTAAACTTGTGCACTTACAAAACAGAAGGAAGGGCACAGCATTTATGAACTCGGTGGATTCCGAACACAGGAGAGCAGCCTGATCCACAGGGAGAATTAAGGCCGCAACATAAATACGTGTTACCTATAAATGAAATTACATTTCACTTTTGACATTCCCCCAAAGCTAAAAAAAAAGAAAAGAAAAGAAAAGAAAATCAAATATTTTCTTCTAACTTGAGATATTTTCCTAGAGTTACTTTCTAATGTTGTAAAAGTAGCCAACCTCAGAAGCTGGAATTCCGTAAGTGATATTCCCAGCATGTTATTAGAATTACCTGCTTTGTTATCTGTAGCTCACGGTAGAGTGTCAACTACGCGACCAGGGACAGTGTCTGACTTGCTGCTTGTGTATTCCTAGAGCTTTTCATAATGTCTGATATGTGGTAAGTACTCTATATTTGCTGAACAAGCAAGGGTTGATGAGAAGTATGGAGAGTGGGTACCATGCCTAGAGATAGATGGAATATTGCAAAACTCACGATTTACCCCAACCTGTTTCGGAATTGGTACAGATAAAAATATGAAGCCTAGCCATTTGACTATATGTTCCTTCTAATTGTCCTTTCAATAAGAAGGGTCTCATATTTAAAACAGGATATTTGAATTATCAGCATCTAGGTTCGGTTTCATTCTGAATGACTATTCAGTGGCATGCCTCTCTGAAATAAAAGTACTCAACCTCAAGATCGCAGCGCTAGAAATATGTTCAGGGAAAAATTTTAAAGGAAATTTCCTAAACATAGTGCCAGGAAAATTCAGTCGAGGGAGAAACTTTTCCCCACTGGGCAATATAATTGTTATCAGAACCTGGAAAATAAGCAAAGTGCATTTGAATGTAAAAAATCACTCCTTTCAGTCATTCTAAATTTCAAAGGGTGTATAGAAAGAAATTTAGGCCTCATGGATTGATTTTAGCAAGCCTAAGCAAAAGCTGATTTAGAAAACCTACACTTCCTTTAGCCTGGAATGAAACCTGGTACGGCAGGAAAAGGGTATAGCTAATAGAAAACATTAAATTGATGCTTTAATTAACCCAAGAAACAGAGAAACAAATTTATCATCATCTATCCTTTACATTGTGAAAAACTTTGAATACTGTCCAAAATATCAATTTGTTTCAAAAGAGCTAAATGGAAGTTTTGTTCTCCTTATTACATATTGATATAAAGAAAGTGTGTGTGGTAGACCTGTGTAAAACAAAACAAAACAAAACAAAAAACAACTCCAGTTATTCTCTCCCTGTGTCCACCCCCCTGTGCAAGGTGAGTCTGTAGCTCCTTGCATAAGTGGTTACATCTCTTGGCCCCTTGCTTGTATCTCAGGAGACCCTCTGACTTCCTTTGACCAAAAGAATGAAGAAGATGCAACATTGTGCCAGTTCCAAGTCTAGTATCAAGAGGCTTTGCATGATTCTGTTCCTTCTCTTGGAACCTTTCCCTCTAGGGTGTGAATCAGCTTGGTCTCTCTGGCTGAATGTTGGGAGATCAGGTGGAAGAAAGCCAAGGCACCCCAGCTGAGTGACAGTGCACCCCAGAGCAATTCCGGAGTGATCTCAGCCAACACAGCCAAGTCACAACCACCCACCTGACAGCTGGGATAATGAACAATAGTGAATCGTTACCCCAAAGTCTTGCTGTTGTTTTTTTTTTTTTTACACAGCAATGAAAAACTGATAGTTCACCCTTTTAAAAAACTTTCACCCCAGAGCTATCAAAGAAGTTCAAGCTGAAACAGCAAAGTGCGACCATTTATCACCTATGAGACGGGTAAAACTGAACAAGAACGTTCATACACAGGGTTTTTGCTTACCCTGAATTGTATAACCTTTTTGAAAGACAACTTGGAAATATGTACTAAATTTTCAGATTACTCTTTTTGGATTTTATTCTTTTTAGGCGGGGGGCAGAGGGAGAGAATCTTAGGCAGGGTCCATGCCCAGTGCAGAGCCTGATGTGGGGCTTGATCTCACAACCTCTAGATCATGACCTTAGCCAAAATCAAGAGCCAGATGCTTAACCGAGTGAGCCACTCAGGCACCACTTTGGATTTTATCCTTAAAAAATTATGTAAATATGATGATGTATCAACCTCATTTATAATAAGTAGACAAAGTTAGGGAATTAAATAGAACTTTTTTTTTTTACAAGGGAGGAGTTTCAAAAAGATATGGTATATCGGCAAAATGAAATATATATATTGACATGGAAAGACTTGTCACATCATTTATTGTTATTATTAAATTTAAAAAGCGTAAAGAGAATATAAATAGGATGATTCCTTTTTCCTTATTTAACAAAAAATCTCTACATATAGAAATTGTATAAAAAGATGTGTCAAGATATCAGTGATTATCTCTGGGAATGAGGTTACATGTGATTTTCCTTTTCCATTGACACATCTGGATCACTTGAGGTGAAACAAAAGTATTTATAACTTCTAAATTCTGAAAAATCAATTCCAGTTTTTAAGTAGTTTTATACTCCATTACAAGTTACAGTATCAAAGTAAATTGACCTATTTGATGACAAACATAGTTGGTGACAAAAAACAAAGAAACACATTTTTAATTTTCCAAAGAAGAGCATTCTTCTGAATAAAGAATATGTTTTAATTTTAAATGAATATAAAATTTAGAGGTTTACTTTTTTCCCCCAGAAATATCAGATGGAAAGTTTTTCAGACATCATGAAGACGTCATGGACTTAGCAATATATTAATAGGTAATTTTTGTGTATTTCAAATAGAGGTGATTGTCCCAGAAGAATTAAGGAGCATTCATCATGGCAAAGATTTATTTTTCCATTTTAATCAAATCAAGAGAAACTTTTTCAGTTTTTGTAAGAGATCTGGAAATGAAGACAGAACTGGTCAAAATTAATCAAAAACAATAATGAAGTGCCTACTGTGTACAAAAATTCTTTTGCTTGCAATGGACAGAATAACCAATCCAAAAGTCTCTATTTGTATTACATTACATAAGCAAGTGAATTTACTTGCTTGTAACGGAAGAGTCCAAAAATTAACTTTTTTCAGATGTAGGACCCAGGAGTCAAACGTGACCAGGACCGAGTTTCCCTGCTTCCATTTCTGAGCGTTGGCTCCATATCCAGGCAGTCTCTCTCTAGCGATTGCTTCCAAGATGGCTTCCAATATACTTCATCATTTAGACCCAGTGGGAAAAAAAGAGTGTTTCTCCCAGAACAATTTTAAAACATTTCCTGATGTGGAATCATGTGCCCAACCAATTACTGTTGCCTGGGAGAGGAAATACGCTTGTTGTTTTAAACTAGCAGTGGGGTTAAGCTCATCAAATCACATTTCACAAGAGCAGAGATTGAAGGGCTTCCCTAGAGGAAAGTAAATATTGTATCCAAAGAAAAGTGAATGGATTCTGAGTAGCAAGATTAATAGATGTTCACTACAGCCCTCTAGAAGATTATTTAGACAATGCAAAGAATCTTAAAACACATCCCTAGCCACAAAATTTATCACATAAAATGAGGAATAAACCACAGATACACTAAAAAAATAGTTTCAATGGAAGATTAATAATACTAAATGGCAAATTAGTTGTACAAATAACAAATGCATCTTAGAGGAGGAAACACCGGTGTTCTGTGTTTGGAGAATTAGCCAGACATCATCCCTTCATTTCATGGCTCTAGTAATAGCATGATGTTTTAAAATATTCCTGCCCAATCCAGGGTTTTTTGGATTGTCAAGCTTTCAACCACATTATTAAATGATTAGGCTTAAGGACTTAGACCAAGGATCTGAGGCTTTGAACTAATTTTCCTGTGATTGCAACAGAGGTAATAGTTTGGTTACCATTTGAAATGCTTTTCCATTATGTTTCATGTCTTTCTTTCTTTCCTTTTTTTCTAGAGCATATATAATGGAAAACATCTTTGTAATTATTCCCCAGTGCTGAAACTTTAATCTCCACTGTGTAATTGAATTATTCTCTGCAGCTAAGTGGCTTTTCTGGATCCTCAACAAGGCTTAAGAACATCTAAATGTTGATCATTCCCTGGGGCAGGGAGGAAAAGGTATGTATATGATGTCTCTCTCTTTCTCCCGCTCTCCCTTCCTCCCTTTCTGCCCTTCTCCCTCTCTCCCTCTCTTTTGATAAGAAAATTATCTCCTCAGTTTCCAATGACATTCATTGTGAACCTCTTCAGAAAACACTACTTGGTGAATATCCCAACATCTATGCATTGAATAAATATTTACTGAATACAATCGTGTGCCAGAATATAAGGAGTTGTATTTAAAGCTGGGTATATAGTGTGAACAAAATAGTCATAAGTCTCTGGCGTCAAAAAGTTTACAGTCTAGTGAAGAAGACAAAAAATAAATAGAAATAAATAGAAAATGAAGTAAACCAAAAAGAAAAAACGGCCAGGGGAAACGAACCATGAGAGATGATGGACTCTGAAAAACAAACTGAGGGTTCTAGAGGGGAGGGGGGGAGGGGGATGGGTTATCCTGGTGATGGGTATTGAGGAGGGCACGTTCTGCATGGAGCACTGGGTGTTATGAACAAACAATTAATCATGGAACACTGCACCAAAAACTAATGATGTAATATATGGTGATTAACATAACAATAAAAAAATTAAAAAAAAAAAAGAAAAAACGGCCAACATACAAAACTATATCTTGCTATAAACTCTAAAGGAATCAACAAGGTATAATGATAGGACACAATGAGGTGTGGGCGAGGTGTGATAGGGAAACCTACCTTGATAAGATAGTCATGGGGGCTCTCTGAGGAAGTGACAGGAAATAAGCGGTCCCCTCAAATAGGGTAACAGAAACGTTTAATGGAGGAACTCTCGATGAAGATGTAACAGAGTTAAGGGAGCCCGTCAAGGGACGGTGAAGGACCCCAGGACCCGTAATGCCCGGAGCCCTTACCATCCCTGGAACTCAGAGAGAGCATAGTCACCGTTACAGCTCCAGAAGAGTGTCCCATGGAAACCGTGACCTTCTTCCTACACCAACCCTGCCCGAGGCTGGCAGGAATGGACTCAGGGAACTCTCCAATTTCCTGCCTGCGGATCTGCCAACAGACCTAAAACACAAGCCAGACTTCACAGCTTGTCCATGGCTGTGTTCCATAAGGGTGGCACAGTGGGGTGGGGAGAGGTAGAGTCGATATGAAAGCACAACCCAGAAAACTAATACGGGGACTGTTTTGGGGAGTGGGAATCAGAGTCACGTTACGTACCTGATAAGTGTGGGACACTCTCCTAAGATTGGAACTCAGAAGAGCCATTTGCACTGGAGAGTCAAACGGGGTATCATCACCAGCTGGGTGCTTTCGGAAGCACCTGTGCAGAGACGACATAATGTAGATAGGAAGTTAAGGTGGGATTAAAAGCAAGGGCAGGGTGAGAGCTAGGGAGTCCAGTGTGCAGATGCAGAGTAAAAGAAAAGAAAAGATCGGTTCTGAGAGTCTAGAAAGGGAGGGAAAAACCAAAAGAATGTGATGTCAAGGAAGTAAGAGAGGAAGGAAAGGTAAGTGGGCAAACATGTTGCGTACAACTGAGAAGGCAGTAGGGTGAACACAAAAACAAGTCTTTTCGGAGTCAGTGAGAGTAAAACATAACCCTCAACGCCTTTGTTACTTTTCAAAATCGTATGACAAGTTTTTAGTTGGTTTTACACATTTTATGGCAGTAGTACACTACGTTTTTAAAACTTTAGGAAACAACAATCCATTTGGCATTTTTAATCACATCAAACTAGGTCCCCAACACAATCTAAGCAACAAATTCCACCACAAAGGAACAGCAGGCCCAAATAATTTTGCATGCAAGCCTTACCAACCCTTAAAGGTCAGACCATTCCTATCTCATCTAAACCAATCCAGAGAACAGGAACGAGAGGTTGCATGATTTATTTTTCAAGGCTGTTATAATCCTGCTATGAAATATAGATAGGCAGTCCAAGAAAGGGCAATTTATAAATGAAGTATCAGCAAATGAAATACAGTAATAGAGATAATAGAATGGACCAAGACCAAGAAAGGAAAGCAAGGGTGATTCAACTCTGGAAAATCTCCTTCCTGAATTCACCATTAGATTAGAGAAGAAAAAGCATATGGTTAGCTCAAGAGACACAGAAAAGTGCTTGATAAAATTCAAAACATATTTATGATTAAATAAAATCCCATTAATGGCAATTTAAGTATTAAAGGGAACCTCTTTCCAAAGTGTTTATCTATCAAGCGCCTCAACACTGGAACATTCCTTCTAAAGGCAGGAATAAAACGATGCCCATAATCACTGCTTCATTTAACATTGAGGAATCCAGCTCTAGGCCAAAATCTTAGGTGTGACTTTTCAGGCTCCACCATTGGCAATTACCAGGGCTTCATGTGGCAGGACTCATGGGGGAAGGCTGCCTTCCTCACGACAGACTTGGAGCACTGTCAGCAAGGAGGGGCCTGCTGGCAAGCGTTCAGCTCCAGCCTCCACCCCAGTACTTTTATGCTGAGCTGCATTCCTTCCCTAACCGCCGCCATTCAGAGGCCACCTACCTTACTGGGGGGCCCTCTGTCCAGGTCTTTCTCAGGTGGCTCTGCCAAGACCACCTTTGTGTAGGGGTGGCGACTGAAGCTACTTCTCTCCACCCTGACTCAGTACTCAGGACCATCCTAGCCTTTCCTTGTCTCCCTCTTCCTGACCTCCTGGGTCCATAAATGGCAGGAGGCTTTTGTGGGGGTGAGGCTTCCATTAAGATGGAATGATCTTCTGGCTATGCTGACACATCTGAGCCTAACCTGGTGCCATTCTGTGGGGAAAAATGAAACACTGGTGGAGCGGAGCCTCCTTTCCTGTTTAGATTCTCACTTATGCTGGGTGCCTGGGTGGCTCAGATGGTTGAGCGTCTGCCTTCGGCTCAGGTCATGATCCCAGGGTCTTGAGATCGAGTCCCACATCGGGCTCCCTGCTCCTTGGGAGCCTGCTTCTCCCTCTGCCTCTCTCTCTCTCTCTCTCTCTCTCTGTCTCTCATGAATAAATAAATAAAATCTTTAAAAAAAAAAAGATTCTCACTTATGCTGTAAGAGTGACTGGGTTGTTGCTCTAATTTTGTTCTGTTATATCTGCCCACTGACATCTTTAGGTTCAGCTCAGCTCTTGACAAATACCGGACAAGAAGAGGTCCTTGCCAACACGATATACTCCCTATCTTCCCCCGAGCTGCCCAAGAGGTGTAAGAGCTTCAAAACTGCTGTTATTACTAGACCAGTGTGGTTGTCTGCATAAAAGACCCAAGAAAACCTATAGACAGGCCATTAAGAAGAAGAAGAAGACGAAGAAGAAGAAGAAGAAGAAGAAGAAGAAGAAGAAGAAGAAGAAGAAGAAGAAGAAGAAGAGGAGGAGGTGGAGGAGTTTAGGAATGTCGCTGGAATGAACATTAATGCACAAAAATCAATACCATTCCAACGACACACAGGCAACTAGCCAGTTTGAAAATATGTTTTTTTAATTGTATTTCTTTTTTTTAAGATTTATTTATTTATTTATTTATTTGAGAGAGAGAGAGAGAGAGAGAGAGAGCGCATGAGTTGGGGAGGGGGACAGAAGGAACGGAATCTCAAGCAGACGCCCCACTGAGTGTGGAGCCAGACATGGGGCTGGATCTCATGACCCTGAGATCATGACCTGAGCCGAAATCAAGAGTCAGACATTTAACCAACGGAGCCACCCGGGTGCCCCGAACATATGTGTTTAAAAGGATCCATTCACAGTAGTGAATTAAACACAATGTGTAATTAATTAAATTAATTAAAACACAGTGTACAAATATAAGACAATGTTAATGTTAAAAGCATTATTGAAGGACAGTGGAAAGGGTTTAAAGCTATAGGACAATCTACAGTGTTTATGGATACCCCATATCATGAATATGTCAATTCTAGCAAATTAATCTATAAATCCCATGCAATATAAGTAACATTTTCTGCCTATTTTGTGGAACTCCATAAGCTGATCTTAAATTTCAAAAGTAAAATGACCAAGGATAGCCTAGAAGAGCATTTTTAAAGTGTGAGCCTTTGGGGTATCGGGGGTGGTCCATGAGGTCAAAACCATTTTCATAAAAATGCTGAAACATTATTTGCCTTTTTCATTCTCATTCTCTCACGAGTGTGCTGTGGAGTTTTCCAGAGGCTATGTGTCAGGTAATAAATATCACAATAGGTCGAATGCAGAAGCAGATACGAGAATGTATCTTCTATTAAGCCAGACATTAAAGAAATTGCAAAAGTATAAAACGGTGCCATTCTTCTAATCTTTTTGTTTTGGAAACTTACTTATTTTTTATTAAAAAAGTGTTATTCGTGTTCACATGCAATAAGGTTTACTAATGTCACTTTTAAATGAATTCATCACTAAACATTTAAAAAAACTTCTCACTTCCAATTTTAGTAGAGTAAACATCGATGGAAAGAATCCACATAAACAAAAGTTCTTTGGAGTACTTACTAATTTCTAAGATTGTGATGGGTTCCTGGGACCAAAAAACCGTGAGAACTGCTAGTTTAGACAATATAAAAGAAGAAGGGAGTAGACTTGCCTTTCTAGGTTTCAGTACTTATTGTGAAGCCAGAGTAGCCAAATTTAGCAGCAAAAATTAAAATGTCTCGTATTTACCAAGTTTTGCAGCAGAACATGAAGAAACGGGAATTCTCATGCTGCTGGTAGCACAGTAAGTTGTTCAAGCACTCAGAGAGAGAGTTGGCAGTGTCAAAGATGTGTAATATCGTTGAACCTGGCAATTCCAATTCTAGGTATAAAATCCTAAGGAAATTCAAGCACAATTCTTCTTCTTCTTATTATGCGAGAAGGTAAGGACAAGAAGAATATTAATTGCAGCATTGTTGCTGCATTTTTTCCAGAAAAACCTGGAAACAACCTACATGTCCCCCCATGGGAATGGGAAGGGAACACAATAACCCCAGAGTAAAACTTATCCCCTGGAAGGGAGGATAAAGAAATGGAGAGAGGACACATGGGGGGCTTTCTGTTGTATCTGCATGTTTTGTTCATGAGGGAGGGAGCAGAACAGGGAGAGGGCGGGAGGGTCTGTCAGAGGGCCAGGCACCACAAACATAGCACAGGCTTAAACCTGGGCTATGTATACCCAGGACTTAGTTGTATTTTTTCTTCTTCTGAATGTTTAAAATATTACATGATAAAAACAAAGTGAATGGGTCTGCAGATTTGAGATCAAACATATGCATTTACACTCCTGTTCTTTAAAATGCACACAATGAAACTGGTTGCCTATAAAGGGAATGTTAAAAATTTAAATCCAGGTACAAAGTGGTCTAAAGACACACCACAGTCTAGCTCTTCCTAACACCCTGAGAGTGTTAAAGGAAGTTTTATTTGTTGTGAGTTTTGTAACCAAGCTATTTCGAGAAATGCAGTCGAAGCACAGAGATCAGAATATTTCAGTCTTCTGGTGCTTCTTAGGAGATACCATATGTTGAAAGAGCTGTCGGCCAGAAAAACATCCGCTGCAAAAGCTTCTGGGGAGTCAGCTTGCATAATTGATCTCTAGAATGAACTTGGGGAACGGAGGTGACATCCAGAATGGGCAGAGGTTATCTTCCTGATCTGTGCTCATCTCTGTTCTTAACCCAGGTAGACCTAAAGATTATCCGCCGAAAGAATGGGTTGGAGGAATCAACCAAAGAGTTTTGGTCTTGGTTTATTTCTTAGGATAGCCGGGCACCAAGTACGTGAGTTTAGTTTCATGGATCACCATTCCCAGTGCCCCAGCCCCCAAATTTCCGGATAGCAGAGGAGCTCGTAGCTAAGCAGCCAGGCAAAGTATAGATTACCCTCCTTTTAAAACTACGAATAGATGCTGGCTTTAATTATTGTTTCTAGACAGTTCCACAACATCCGTTCAGCATATACTTTATGAAAGGCACTGTGGTAGGCTCCTTGCTAGGGATGAGGAAGAGAGACAAGACTGAATAAGACAGTCTCAACACTCAACAGAAGATGCCCAGCACAGGTAAAGTTAGTTTTAGTTATCCAGCACTGCCAACTCCTTTTCCGTAACGAGACACAGAAGGCTCATTAGAGAAGTTCTTGGACTCTTGTCATGACATTATGAAGATCCCTCTTAGTTTTGTAAATGTAAGTAGAATATACATCCATTGGTCTTTAAAAAATTGGCCTCGGGCGCCTGGGCGGCTCAGTTGGTTGAGCGACTGCCTTCGGCTCAGGTCATGATCCTGGAGTCCCTGGATCGTGTCCCGCATCGGGCTCCCTGCTCGGCGGGGAGTCTGCTTCTCCCTCTGACCCTCCTCCCT
>NW_027397094.1:15040253-15062607 GCF_003265705.2 Callorhinus ursinus
GGGTCAAACAGGCTCCAGGGAAGAACAGGATCAAGCCCATGATTCTTTCTCTTTAGATGTTTGAAATTATTCGGAATTCTGATGTTTTAGGATAATATCCATCCAAGTTCTCTCACAGGAGAGGATCCTAAGGACCCCAAAGGAAATGAGAAAAAGAAGACCTTGTCTTTGGGATCCTTGCTCCATGGAACATCTAGATCATCTGGGGGGAAGGGATTTAAGACAACTCCAGATCCAGTCCCCTTGTGAATGTGAGCTTATGAGTAAAAACCAAAATAGCTGTACCCTCGTGAACTGTGCTGGAATCGGGACCAGGCAGGGACAAACCTCAGATGCAACACTGTCACAGCAATGGGAACCACTGAAGCCAAACACCAAGGCCACCTCGTGGGCAAGTCACACAGCCTGACATCTGTAAGCAGGAAAGGCCACTTAAGTGAGAACAAGTAAGCTTCTCAGACCTTGGACATTTGGGATGGTAGAGTTCTAAAAGTTTGATGCTGGGTTTCCTGCTAACATGAATATGTGGAGTGGGCATGATCTATTGGAATATAGAAGAAGAATTGTCATATTTGTACCCCAAACTAGGGAAGTGGGCCATACTGGTTACACATACATATCCCCAAAACATCTGCAAAACAAACCATTTTGAGGACATGGTACTGTAAAGAGTCTGCAACTGGTGCTAAGGAAGCATTGTGGAAAGAGTCGGTCTTAAAAAAAAAAATTCATAGGAATCATTGTAACTGACAAGAATAAATAGAGATAGTTCATAAATGGTTATGTATTGTTCAATAATTTTATGTTATGCCCTGAAAATACTGTATGCAGAATTACACTGATTCTAGCTCCAAAGAGTTGCTATGAGTAATTCTGTGCAAAAGTTTTAGAAGCCAAATTTGTCACTAGTGTGAAATGTAGGCATTTTAGTTCAGACTGTAAAATTAAAATTTAAAAGATAATGTTCAGATTCTACAGAGGAAATGTGTAGGCTTCAACACAGTATTCTCAAGTATGATACATACCAACCATGTCCAAAAAGGTTGTGCCAAATATTATGTACACTAAGATAATACAGTGGAAAACCTATAGGTAATTGGACTGCCTTTTACCAGCTTGGAGTAACAGCGAGGGCCAGCAACGGAATTTGCGGAGCTCCGTGAAAAGTCAAAATGCAGGACTCGTTGTTCAAAATACAGGGAAAAAGTGACTAAAGTACAGAGCCTTTTCTTCTCTTCTAGGGTCTCTCTTGATTTGTCGTGGTGGTTTTTCTTGGCGTTTTGTATTAATTTTCTATTGCTGCATAACTAATTGCTATAAACTTAGCAACTTAAAACAACACCTGTGTCTTATCCCAGGGTATTTGTGGGTTAGGACTCCAGTAATGTTAGGCTGGGCCCTCTGTCCAGGGTTTCATAGGCTGCAATCTCAGTGTTGGGTGGGGCTGGGGTTCCCTCTTTCAAGCTCATACTGGTGTTGGCAGAACATATTTCTCTTCAGCTATAGAATTCATGGCACTTGAGGCCATGCAGGAGACAGAGCTTCTCACTTCTAAACTCTCTTGAAAGGGTTCACCTGATTAGGTATGGCTCACCTAGGATAATCTCCCTTTTTATTAACTTAAAGTTAACTCATTAGAGGCTTTGATTACATCTGCCAAACCCTTTCACTTCCACCCTATTCTATTAGAAGCAGATTACAGGTCCTGCCTACACACAACAGGAGGGATTATACAAGGGCATAGGGCACTGGGGGTCATTTTAAAATTCTGCCCATCACACCATGAAGTGTTTTCCTAAGTAAAGGAAAATTAAAAATTTAAATGATTCACATAAATCTTACTGTTCATCTTTATATTGTGCAATGCCAGTTTTAAATACTACTAGAAGAAAATTTACTTATATGTGGAATCATCAAAATTACACAATTGTTATTTTGTAATGTTTATACATACATGGACAGTGGAAACGCTGCCCAAAACCAAAACTAACTCAACTGTTTTATTCACTTCTTTGATACCTGCACATTCTACCAACACCCTCTGCCGTTGGCCTACTGATGAATAAGGAATAACTGAGAAGATAAGGAACTCGGGGTTGCTCTGTCTTTCTCTTTCTATGTCCTCATTTTCAATACAATTGGTTGGCTAACACAGGGAAATAACACGAGTAAGAAATGATACGAGGGGTTTCTTGGTCATTCATATTTCTTAGAACACCACCACCTTCTTTCTGTGTTTGAAGCAAGTTCTTGTTTGAACAGAAGAACTGGCCTCTCAAGGCTATCAGTACCTCCACCTACTCAGTGTAGATTTAACACCTGGACCTGGCACTGTTTTGAGTTTCACTGAACTCTCACGCACTGTGAGTCCATAGGAATTCTGTGCTCATGGGAATCGTGAACACCGTATGAAACAGGGCAGCAGAGAATCATAAATTTCGTAGTGCACATCTGCTCTACTCTAGCACATGTTCCACTGTCCCATCAGACTTGAATTCGTGTGTTTACAAAACACAAATTCAAAGATAAGAAGATTTAGAACTTCAAGACAGTGATAACAGAACGTTAAAGTAAGTGCAGGGCCCTTCTGAATGTGGGGCCTTGAGTACAAGGAAATTGTGTTACAGAAGTTGCTTAAGGTTGTCCAGGTTCCTAGGACAGCTCTTCTGACCTACACTACTTCCAGTGAACTATACCTGGTGCTGCCATCACAGCCATCAAGGATCTCCCTGCTTTTCTATAACTTAATTGGGCTCCTCACCTCTTGTTTGAGGGCCCAACAATAGGGCCTAGGATGGAAGGTGGGGTTTCAATGGCAAAGTTCACGAAGGACAGGGAAGTATAGTTTTGAAACGACATGCAGTTAGAAGTTAAATTCAGGAGGCTAGTGGGTTCATGCTCTCCTGTAATTAGAAAGACTCATGTGCCAGCCAGCCAGCTTCTGGTAAGAGCAGAGGTACCCACGAGTCAGGATGACTGATATTACTGTGTCTCACCCTCAGCCATACTTTTCTTGAATGTATCTCCTACTTGGACCTGACCTGTACTAATACTACAAGGTAGTGAACATTCTTAAGAAAGTCATATTGGATGACGTCACTACTGCTGCATTTTCACCATGATGGTTGATACCTGTGTCCTTTGTATGTCCAAAAAGTAGACTGTTTGACAACAACAGTTTGTGGTTTACAACAACAAAAATACGTATACTGTTGGTAGAACCACTTTGTTAAACTGTTTGGAAGACTCTACTAAAAGTTCAACATGGGAATACCTTAACGCCCACCAATTCCATTGTTACCAACAGAAATGTGTATATATAGTTAAAAATAAACACCTACGATAACAGCATGATTCCTAATACCAAAATACTAGAAATAACCCAAATGTGCATGAACAGTAGCATATATAAATAAATTGTATTAGCACAATGAAAAACCAGAAAACAATGAGATATGATAAACTACAACACTATGCCATGATATGGGTGAATCACAAACATAAGTTTGAGCAAAGGAAACCAGACACAGGGACACCTGGGTGGCTCAGTCGGTTAAGCGTCTGCCTTTGGCTCAGGTCATGATCCCAGGGTCCTGGGGTCAAGTCCTGCGTCGGGCTCCCTGCTCAGAGGGGAGTCTGCTTCTCCCTCTCCCTCTGCCTGTTGCTCCCCCTGCTTGTGCTCTCTCTCTCGCTGTCAAATAAATAAAATCTTTAGAAAAAAAAGAAAGAAAAGAAGCCAGACACAGAAATGTGCACATGGTATGAACCTATGGACCTAATCCCGGTGTTGGATTGTAGGATAGCATTTCCCTTTGTGATGGGTGGGTAAGGGGAGATAACAGCTGGAAGGGAGCCTGAGGAAGTTGACAGGGTTGCGGTGATATTTTATTTCTTGACCTGGATGCTGTTACACAAAAGTGTTACTTAGAGAAATTCACAGAACCACACTCTTATATTTGTGCATTTACATGTATGAATACTATACTTCAGCATAATTTTGCATAAGACACATATACTACACAAAAATGTAAAGGGACAGGGGGAGGAAGGAGAAGGAGAGGAAAAGGGAGAGAGGAAAGGAGGAAGAGAGAGAAAGAGACGAGAAACAAGCTAAAAAGTTAAGAGATAACTGTATCAGTACTAACAAGTAGTTACTAAAATACTTAAAGTTTATATCAGCTTTCTGGCAGCTAATGTAGAATTTTGGGTGATAGAAAATGTTAGGAAGACTTCCCCTGATAGTCAGATTCATTCTGAAGCTGTATGTTCAAAAACGTGGAAAAGTAAGCAATTGAAATGTAGAGTGCTTCAGAGCATGGATGAGACAATTTGGGCTTGAGGAAGAATGTAAAGGTCGGTACTACCAATAAGCTGACGAGTCTGGAAAAAGTCAGCATATGATCAGATTTTGAGAAATAATGATAGCTAATATATCTTCTTAAGTATCATGGATTATGCTAATCATTAAGTACAATATTTCCTCACTTACTCCTTATAATCTTATAAGTATTATTGATTTCTTCATTGTACAGATGTGAAAATTGAGTCCTGGAGGGACCTACCTAAGGTTATAGAAGGTGAGCAGAAGAGCCAGGACTCTAACAAGTGTGCCTGCCCCTGGTCCTAAACATAAATGCCTTTCCGGTGACACAGAGGATGAATTCCCACATCTTTAAATTAATTAATTCTTTGGTTAGTGTTTTCAATATAAATGTTATAGAATGTCATCCAGACACACAATTTGGGTTTACTATGTTCCCAATTTGACACATGAAGTGGCATTTTCTAATGGAACAACCTTGTAGCAGTGGGTGAGAGACTAGCAAACTCCATTTTTGGGGGTCATGTTCCTTATCTATAATATGAAGGAGCTGAATTAAATGATTTGTAAAATCTCTTCTAGCTACAAATTCCCGTGAATTCAAGTTTTCTTTTCTGGCAATAACTGGCTAACACTTTCAGCTGCTTTTTAATACCACCCTGGATTCCTTGAGCGTATAGTCATATTCTCAGCATACAGATGAGTACCTCCTTGTCGATGCAGAAAGGCATGAAACTGGTTTAGTAAAAAAAACTTAATTAGAAGATAAACACAGAAGACACCAAAATAATAGGGAGGGCTGAAATACAGCACAGTTTTATAAAGTTCAAAATTAAACTTTTATCTATTTATAGGTTATTGCTATCCACTCTGACTCTGGAAATGATATAACTAAGGAGTATTAACTTCCTAATATTTATACCAAGAACCTTTCCATTTTTCTATGGAAATGAGAAAGGCTATGGATGTGGAAAACCTCAGTTTCCTTGTCTGTATTAATGCTAACCTCATAGGATTCTTCTGAAGATGACGTGAGATACTGGAAGTCCTTCGTCAGCTGTAAAGTGGTATTCAAAGTCAGGAAGTATTAGTGTTAAATTAATGACAATGGAGACCACATAACCAACATACTTAAAAAAAAAAACTATTTTCCAGGGAAAAGCTAGGCCATAATTTTAGTAAAATCCTACCTCTAACACTAGTTCTTAAGAGATTGACAGCATGAGCTCATGCTGTGATCAGTGAAATAGGAAGAGAGCACCATGAAATCATATATTCAGAAAAGGAGCATTAGAACGGAAGGAAGTTCCATCTGAAAATAGAAGTTCTGTCCTCTTAAATACTTGGCTTCCTGCTATTACAGAGGATATCAGGGTTAGGGAGTATTTTGCTAACACGAAGCCAATGTTCATATTTTGGACTTTCTTTTCAGAAGATTAGAAACATCTTTTCCCTCAGGTTAACAAATGCGGTCCCAAAGTACTTGGAAATATTCTTAAGAATTTTGGACATGTAAGCAATCATTTTTAGACAAGATCTTCTGACAATAGGTTCCTCCATAGCTAAAGCAATCCATTATTTTTTGTGTCATTCTGATTCCAGAATTCAGTCCCAATTCACTCTACAGGATTGACACCTAAATCACAAGTCATGAAATACAGTACTCCAGGCAGTTGTTGGGTGTAAGCTCTGAAATTGAAGAGTTTCCCTTAATAAATCAAAAAGAAAAACTCTCTAAGGTTTTCAGGAGAGAATAGCTAGCTAAAGGAGAAATCCTTGGGTAGAAAGGAGGGGTTCTCTAAGGGCTCCCATATCTTCTTTCTGTCTTTCAATACATAGACCCTGGGAGTATACTCCTCATCCGTTAGGATTTCAGCTCAATCAGGAGCACAATCCAATCCATTTCCTATTGCTCTTACAGCTCAACTAAAAGATCCTTCAAAAAGAACCATATTAAAACCAAGAAGAAACCAAAAAACTAAAAGAAAACTGAAAACAAAAAAAATAAAAGAACAAACCTGATAATATTCTAAGTAGTCAAGTTTACAAGTGTAGGTTTCTGATCTTGCAGTCACCAACATCTATTGACTCATAGACCTGTTCCACTCCACAGTCTTTCTTTACAATATATAACCTCAGCTGTTAACTTCTCCTATTACTCAGAAGCTTGTCCGATCTCCTATCCTGGTCTGTTCCTGAACAAACACAAATATTCTTTATTAAAACCTAAACCTTTTGATTCCTGTTGCCAAGTGTTCTCCCATTCAGTTACAATATCTGATCCTAAGGCTGTCTCATCTCTTCCCAACTCATTCTCAAAGTTTCCGGTTCTTTTATTATGACAAAATATTCACAGCTCCTTCCCTACTCACTGCATCCTTACTTCCAAAGCATATAAAAGTGGAAAATATTTGTGTGCATCTACTATGGAAAGACTTAAAATATCCAGAAAGAAAATTAAAAAAAAAATTTTTAAAGACGTTTCTAAAGCAACCTCCTGTAGTCCGGGTCACCTAGATTTGCTTTCTTACTGTTTTCAAAAAATTTGTCTTTACTTATGCCCTGGCTCAGAGTTCCCTTTCTTAATGAATGGGAAGGAAGTTTTGCATACCCTTCTCCCACCACCCCCTTCTCTCACCACCCCCTAATACTCTGCACAAAGCTAGATGTCCCACTGCTTAATATTGAGAAGGGCTCCTTCTTCTGCTTAGTTTTGTGGCTCTGCTGTCTTAAACAGTCTTCTTCCCCGGCCAGAAGTCTTTGTCCTGCTTTATCTCCATGACCCTCTTGGCCTTGCTATGCAATGGAAAATTTGTTTAAACCTTTTGGAAGGAGAGTTGATTTCCTGAGATTTTCATTAAAAATATATGAAATACAGACAGCATGGTATATTCTCTGTAATTCTAAATTTACCCCCCAACACTCACATGCGCATTCACTGTCATATTTGCTAGATAAATTTGACTCAATCCTCAAACCAATCCTATTAATGAAGAAATAATCTCCAAGAATTCATATAACATGACCGAGGATGCAAATTACCATTCATCCATCTCCAAAGACCAGGATCACAGCATTTTAATTTGCCACAAGGGTTAGTGGTCTCCCCAGTAAAACTGAAAAAGACATTTAAAAAATATTTTGGTGTCAAAAGCAAAAATACTCATTTTTCTCTTTGGTCCCAACAACCTTTCGAGAAGATAAACCTTTAGCTGGGCTCCAGCTTCTCACATCATCCTCAGTTCTGTTCCGCCCCCAAATTGCCCACAACCTGCTTCTACTCCCAAGCCCTACTGACTGATCTTGAAGTATATCTGAGGCTCTTTAGAAAATAAACATGATCTTCTCATTTCTCCGGCAGCTCCCTCACTGGACGATGCTCAAGAGTAGACTTCTAATCCATTTTTCATCAACTTAAACCCACCTGCTCTGCATCTTCCAGAAGTTCCTCAAATGGTCTTGTCCGCCACATTTTCCTTGTTCGCCAGGGCTACTATGGGTTCATTCTTATTTTTACAACTGTGATTTCATTGGGATTTTGGAAGCAAAGGACCATAACCTTCACTTAATATACAATTTTGCAGCAAAGACTTTTACCTGAATTTTCTGTTCCTTCTAGAATTAATATGATTATTAGTATAAGAGAGAAGTATTTGGAAAAAAAGGAAGTAATTGTATTACTATGGCTTGGCACTCCAACCTCATGTTCATCCTGAAATCTGTTATTTCCTAGCATGACAGGAAAATTTCTGGAGAAAAATAGTAAAAATGCCTTGGTCCTTGACCAAGTAGGTTTTCCTTGCATTGTTTTAGGTTAAAAATGAGAACGATCCAGCAAGTACTGGCTTATAAAAGTGTCATTCTGTACAACTCCTGATATCTTAATCCAAATTAAAACATAAGTAGCCTAAAGGATGGCTATATCTCTAGGCCCAAGTGTGTCTATGAGTAGACAAATGTAAATATTGTTTATCTTATTTATATGTTGCTTCCTTTGTTATGAAATTCCCTTTGCTCTGCCAACCACGGTGTGGTAATTAGACGTTTGTTTAATTTATGATATTTAACTCTATGTTTACAGCAAATAAAAGTTTGGTTCCCAAATATAATTCCGCAACAAATGCACTGCTTTTACAGGCGGAAAAATAAAAATTAACTGAGATGGGAAGGGGTGGCTCTCAACAGAAAGCCAGAAGCACAAGGCAGAAGTTCAGTATGATTGTTCTTTGTATCTGAAGATATCAACAGCATGCATATGACTGATGGAAAAACCAACATATTGTATACATCTGCACAGCCCTCTTTGAATCTGCTTATGGTAATAGTTCAAAGGACTTGTCATCGTTGACAACTGCCTCCTGAGCTGCAAGTATTAATACTACACAGAAGTAGGTCCTAACATTTCTATTGCTCACTGCTTCTTAGATCCTCTCCCATTCAGCTTTGCCCACAGCAGTTCAGATACCTACACTAGTCAGAAAAGCTGGATTGCAGTAGCTTAGTTTACAAACAATTAAATGACAGGTCTCCCTGATTTAAGAGCCTGAAATAGTATTTCATGTTTCAATGATTTTAAGCAGTTCAGGGGATAAAGAATGTTTCAGGAGTAGTATCTATTATGATATTCTTAGCTAAGCTTTTAGATTGTAGAATTAAAACATGAAGTAGAATTTGGAGATAGGTTGCAAATAGGAAGTACTAAATGCATGAAAAGAAATATTTTGCACTAGAATTAAACTATAAAAACTAATACCACAATTCTAGAAATAAATATTGATGGAGTAACTCAAAGAGAATCTTATTCAGCTACTCAGTTTTCTAATTTAGAGTACATTAATGCTTTAGTCTTTGTTGTACCTCAGACATACTGAATTAATCATTTTTCTCATCTATTCCCATCATAGGCAATGACTTACTCCTAATCAAATAAAAGTTGATTTTTAAGGAATTATTTCTTTAATGATTTTGACATTATTGCTTATTTTTGTCTCTTCCATAGTAATGAAAAATTGCTCACAATTTACACACCAAGTTGATATCTAGCTACAGTACCCAGCATTAAATTACTTTGATTTTTCTGAGAATGATATAGTAGATGCTTTATATTAATTGAAAAATTAAGATCATAGCCATTAGCCATTAGAAAGCATTTCATATTTCAAAACTTTTACTGGTATGATTTCTGTGCCTCCCAGAAATTATTTTAGTAATTTATAATATTCAAAATGTTATGACTACATATCAGTGCTCATTTGTAAAATACTCTATTGTTTCTATTGCTTAGGTCTTTATTATTATGCTTGGCATCTGAAGCTCCCTACAATCTGGGGCTTTTCTTACTTAACAAGTTTCCTTTCTACCACGCTGTAGCATGAATCTACCATTCAAATCACGGTATTTTCACAGTCCCATGAATACATTATGCTCATTCCCATATTTCTTTTATTCGTACTGTTTCTCAAAATATAACATCCTCATCTCTTACCACCTTTCTACATTTTATGTTATTATCATTCAAAAGATAATACTTACAGAGTTATTTAATTACTTATAAAGCAAGGAAAATTAGGGCCTCACTTCATACATCCCAAAATATCAGATATATTAAAAAGTGTAAAAATTAAAACACATAAAAAAACTACACGTAAATATTTGAACACAGAATAAGGTCTAAGTACAAAACCAATGGAAGAAATTATAAAGAAATGACCACTAGACTTCCTAAAAACAAACTTTCATACCTGAAAAATAACTATGGAACAACCTGAAATGACAACAGTAAACTGACTTTCTATATAACAAACTGGAAGACACCTTTCTTTTCTTCCTTCCCTAAATACTTCGTTGAACACCTGCAGGCTGTTTATACACAGCAAAACAAAAATATTGTAGTCAAATAACCATGTTTCCAATAAGGATTTTCTGCTGCTTATTCTCAGGATTTTTGCTTGTTTGCTTAATTCTATTCCCTCCCATCAGGTTATTTTAAATGCATGGCCTTCATTAATTTGTTCAACACATGCTATCATCACACCCCAACCACATGCCAGACTGTGCTAGATACTAAGAACATACTATACTGGTGGGCAAAACAGATATGGTCCCTTCCATCACAAAACTTAAGCCTCAAAGAAGATACACATTAATCAAGTAATCACACGAACTGCATTAAAAACCAAAAAAAGTACAGAGCACAATGACAACATATTAAAAAGGACTTCACCTATTGGGGAGATGGGATGTGTATGTATCTCAGATTTCCCTAAAGAATTCATGTCTATATAAAACAGTAAGCTCTACATACAGGGGCTGTATCTTAAATTTTTGTGACTTTCTGCATCTCACAGAGTAAGTTCTTCTATATTTGTTAAATGACTTATTCCCATTAAAATCTGAGGTTATCCTTATTAACTAGGCTTCTTTTTGTAATGGTGTGCCTGAAGCCAGCTTTAGGATGACTGGTACTTTCAGATAGATACTTCGAGATAGTTTAGAAAGATACTTTTATTCTTATAAGATTAAACAACTTAAATCTTACCTAGATTATAAGGTGATTTCATGATTAATATTGTTCAATTTAATAAATACTATCTAGACATCAAAATAACATTTCTTAAAAAGAATTACTCATGTAATTTATATACTAATTATTAAAAATTGTTTCACTAACAGTACACATAGGTTATACAAAAATGAAATGTTTTTTTAAAAGCACATATTTTCACACTGTATATCCTGGAAATTTATTTATCACTAATTCGCATATATCTTTGCACTGTTTGGAAATATTCAGCGAAGCAACTTCATCATCTTCGTCAAAGTGATCTGGTGTACTGCTATCCAGGACATTAAGTTCTAGTTCTGACAAATTGGATGGCAGATAAGAACTCACTTGAGATGTCCGAGGTGACTGGCTTTTTTCTGAAGACTTGCAACCAGTTCTTGTTTTAAGTTTAATAGAGATGTCTTGACCCCTCTTTATAACTTTAGAATTATACATACTGTTTCGATCTATCTGGTTTTCTTTTTCCTCAGTCCAGTGTGATGAAGTTAAATCACTGGTAGAGATACTAGACGTTTCCTCCAAACTTTTATCTTGAATCTTTGAAATATGAGATCTTTTATATGAGTGTACTGGTGATCCAGCTGAAAAAGGTGGGCTAAGAATAGAACTCTTTTCACTGCTGTTTTTTCTTATGGACAGTATTATTTCACTAGACTTACTTGTGTATTGGTTATGTTTTGGATTTTCTGCCCCTGGACTGCTATCATGAGCTTGTAAAATTCTGCCAGTGTCCTCAGCGGTATAGAAATCTTCAGAAGAGCAAGGGCTGGTGAAGTCATCAGAATACATTAATTCTGAGATGCCTTCAGAGCAACTATTTTTACTTGGTTTATTTTCACTGGTATCATCAATAAGAATGTCATCATCGGTGGTTTTGACCTGTTTATCCTCTATTTCTTTATCTACTACAATTCTGTCAACAACTGTAACCTGTTGAAAAGCACATGGTCTTTGGCCTTTCATTTCCATTTTTCCTTCCAAAATACCTGCATGAGTAAAACCTTCAGGGACAATGGAATTTGCAGAACTCACAATTTCTTCCAATAAACCATTATTGGTTCTATGTTCACCACAATCTACAGCTTTTTTTGTTGCACATTTCAGTTTCGTTTCTTTAGTTGTGCTATGGTCATCAAAAACTCCACTGATTTGCTTTGAGGTATCACTGTTTTCAGCAAAAGATGCATCCAATCCCAAACACTTATCTTTCGGCCGTTGGTGTGGCTTCTGATGTTGTTCTGCAAAGCTTAATACTTTAACTTTGGATGGTGGAGTTCTGAGTTTTGCACCTAACATTGGTGCTTGCATTTTTCTATACTGCTCTCTTTTTTCATGTACTGCCAACATGTCAGGATTTGTCTGCTTTAAACGTAGTTTAAGTGTCTTTGTTAAACCATAAAGCAATTTCCCCCTTGGAACTCTTTTGGGGGGGTTACCACTGTTCTTTTCAAAATATTTACCTTCTCGGAGATTTTCAGCTTGGTTCTTTTTATACTGAAGATTTGCTGACTTTTCATTTCCCCCCATAGAAAGCTGATCCTTAGATTCAGATTTACATGTGCATTTGGCAGAAGCTTCTGGTGACTTCTTATCCTCAGTTCTATATAACCAGGCTAAGTGAGGATGTATTTGAGTAGGGCTTGCCACAGGTTGGTTGTATAACATGGACAACTCAACCAACAAAGCATTTAACAAAGGCAGCTGCCTTATGGTATTAATTCTGTTTTGTTCAGTTTGAGCATGATCTGTAGTTTGGTCACTTGCTCCCATATCCTGAACATGCGGAGGATCTATGAGCGCTGGAGGATTCCCATGTAACCCAGAATTAGAAGGTTTCAGAGAATCAGTATGTGTTGGGGCAGTTGCATGATTTTCCTCTAGAAAAATAGCATCCAATTCCTCAGGTTCATTTATTTGAGGCTTAATGGTGATTGTACCCTGTACAGGAGGCATCTTTTCTTGGGTCAAATGAGTGTAATACAGAGGAGGGGGGCAAAAAGTGTTGGTTTCAATGTCTAACTCTGTGACTTCCTGATTTGGGGGGCTAACGCTCCTCACAC
This sequence comes from Callorhinus ursinus, assembly GCF_003265705.2. NCBI lineage: Eukaryota > Metazoa > Chordata > Mammalia > Carnivora > Otariidae > Callorhinus > Callorhinus ursinus. The sequence goes on from NW_027397094.1 coordinate 15,053,200, forward strand.
CACTAGAATTTGAACAAACAGACTTGGTTTTGCCATGCTTCACAGAAACCGTGTTACCAGAGTTGTTCTTACTGTGGGAAGCTCCTTCCTCCAAATCCTTCTGTACCTTTGGGATTTTTAAACCCACGAGTAACCTATCTGCATCTCCTGCTCTTGGCTCTGAGTTTGGTGGTGGTTTTTCCCGCAGGGTTTGGGAACTGATCTCTACACGCTCCACCCCACCTCCTGTAGAAGTGACTGGCCTCTCAAGATGGCCCAACAAGCTGCTTCCCAAATCAGTCAAGCGGTAGCCCAGAGCAATGTCCCCAATCCGATCCCCAACTTGGTTACGCAGAGGGAAATTTCCTCGATGACCCTGGGAGCAGCCGGAGGCGGCCGGTCCCAGGACCTTGTGGGCGGCGGCTGCCAGCGAGATGCTACAGGCACCCAGGAGCTGCGGGGTGGGAGTCGGACGCCCAGGGGGCAGCTGCAGTAGCAAGGTGTGAAGCGGCATCCGAAGGAGCAGGCGGTGCAGGGTGGCGGGGTGCAGGCGGAAGAGACAGGACTTGCCGCGACCGAAGCTGACCAGGCCGGGCCGGGGTTCCGGGGCTGGGGCGCCGGGGCCTTCAGGAGGGTAAACAAGCAGCGTGGGGAAGTCCAGCAGGCGGAAGGCCACGGCGGGGCACAAGTCGCGCGATGGCCGTGGCGGCGATGCCTCCTCCTCTTCGGCCTCCTCTTGCTCCTCCTCCACCGCGACCACGGGGAGTGGCGGCGGCGGCGGCGGCGGCGGCGGCAGCCCGGCTTCAAGACACACCCAGTCTACGACCAGCTCCAGCGAGAAGAGCCTCTCGGACAAGGGGGCCGCCATTGCTGTTGCCCCTGGAGACGCCACCGCTGTCTCGGGGAAGGGGAAGCCGAAGCTTGGTTCTCGCGAGAGACAGGGAGAGCACAGCGCCTGTGCCTGCTCTCTCGCGAGACTTAAGCCCCCCGCCTCCCCCCGCCCCCCGCAGGTCTAGGCCGCCGCTGCTCTGGGAATTCTTGCTGCTCGATGTGTTTTGCTTTCCAGGCTTATGTTAACACAATTACTTATAATACCGAGGCATGATAATATGATGCAAGAAATCAGACTTTTTGTTGTTGTTGTTGTTGTTTTGGCCACGTTTTTACCCATGTAGATCTCATGCAATTTTGAGGTCAGGTCAGTTCTGTCTCAGGAAAATTGAGAGTAAATCAGGACTCCCTTTCCAGACCCCAGGGCGAAAGAAAGCCAGTTAACTCTCCAGGGTGGGCCTTCTCTGGCTGCTGGTCCACCCAAAAGATGATGACACTGCTCTGAAGCGGCGTGGGAGCCTCTATCTGAGTAAATTATGGTAGCGCTGAGATACACAGCGGGTGTGGTCACATTTCCATTTGAGCAATCGCCGTGTGTGAGATTAGTGTTAATGATTCCATTTAACAAAACAAATATATATACGTAAACCCACAGTTGGGGGAGGAGGAAAGGTCTTATGGGCACTCTCCCAGATTTTCAAGGAGGCATACTACCCTCAGTAAGTTAGCCAGCTAGATTGAAACCAAGGCTGATAACATGGAGAGCTTTGAACGACAGAGTAAGGACTTTGGACTGTATTCTGCATAAGTTGTTTTGCATGAATAGGTGTGATCATATCCGTGTTTAGAAATGTAGTTGTACAAATACAAAGGATGGATTCTACTAATAAACAATTCAGAGCAATCTATTGGGAGGCTGTCCCCGTGGTTCAGGTGAGAGAGAGCGGTGGCCTGAACTTGGTCAGGGTCAGTGGAGAGGAGAAAGAGGTGACAGAAGAGGCATTTGTGATAGCAGAATTTAGAATTTGGTGACCAGGGGCCAGAAGTTATGGGTAAGATTTTTTTTTTTTTTTTTTTTTTTTTTTTGAAAAAAAAAAAAAAAAAAAATGAGGCATAGATTTTATTTTTTTTTTTTTAAGTTACTTTGGGTTTTTGGGATTATAGAGTTTGAGGTTCCTGCCAGACATGATGTGAATATGTTTAATTTTAGGCAGCTTTATAATTTATAGTTAAATTACATTACATCAAAGCTCAGAAGAACATTGTGAAGCTCAAGGGAAATTCAGAATTGGAGGGATTGATGCTTTAGTGTGAAGACTGAGGGAGGTTTCATTGCACTATATAAATAGAATATACTACTCTTGGCCTTAAGAATCTTACTAGCTACTTGCAGAGGAAACGTTTATCAAGTGACATGCTTAATGGATGGATGACATAGAGCAATAAAAACAACATATTCACAAGTGGAAAGCAATGAGGTAGAGTCCATATGTGCATCCAGTAAGTCTTTTGGGTAGGGTTAATAATGTGGAATATTAGCACTTGTGTGTCTCCTGCATACAGACAGGGAAACCCATGTCCTTCTTCTATAAGGACATTGCTTCTGCAATCTGTAAAGTTTCTACAGAGATAATATATTCCTTGCCCAGATATTCTATATGATTGGTATTGCAATATATGAATAATATTTTCTAATTGTAAATAGTGCTAAATTTAACAAATAAAACTTGAAAGTGAAAAATAAAAGTTTCCATGTCCATAGACTATACATGGAGAAATAGCACAGTGCCGTGACTAAGAGCCCTAAATCTGTAGGCAAACAACCTGGCTCAAATCCTGGCTCTGTGACCATATTTTAGTTTCTCAACAAATTGTGAATCATTTTCCTCATCCAAAAAAATGAGGTATTTATAGTACCTACCTTATAAAAATATTATCATATTAAAATTATGTAATATTAGTATTACAGTAATATAGTATACTAGGTGTACAATATTTATACTATTTGACATAGTATACTATATTTATATAGCCTGGCAACTTGCTAAAATCAGTACCATTTTACTTATTATTTGCCATGTAGCAGACTTTTTAGTTGAGTTTTTTAAAAGCACTATGCTATGAGTTAGAATAAATAATTTATCTGGCATGGGCTTATTGTTTTCCATCTGTAAAAGTTTATATGCTCTGTACTTTACCTTTCATGTGGTAGCCAACTGTTTTTGTTGCAGGAAAAGGCAGGACAAGGCAAGAAACTATGGATTAATGCACATTAATACTTTAAGATATAAATCTGCTATGCAATGTTAAGGAGTTTGAAGTTTATTGTGGGGGTGGCCTGAATTAGGATGTTGGCAATGGTGTGGAGAGAAATAAACACACTCAAGAAATAGTTAGGAGAGATATTTAATGGGACTGGTTGATTGTGAGGTCTGGGGGAACAGAAGGTGAAGCACAGCTTTCTACTTTAGGCAGTTAGGTTGATGGGTCAGATACAGAGAAGCAGGGTTTATTGTAATTGCTGTTGAACAAGGAAGTGAGAGAGGCCAGAAGAGAAAACTATGAGTTTCAGGGTCTGATATGTTGAATGTGACGTCCTTGTCATACATCCAGGTAGAAGGTGGAAGTTAAATATATGAATCTGAAACCTTGAGAGATCTAGGCTGGAAATACAGGTTTACAAGACATCAAGGTGGAGATGGTAACCTAATTTCTTCATAGAAGGCATAAATAAATATGGCACTGAGACTTATTTTTTCTTTTTTTGTGTGAGTTATCTCGGGACTGTGCATACTGTAGGAATTTTGGCTTGATATCTAAGGAATTAGGATCAGATATGATGCTGACATCCTTTTCTGGGGCAATAACTTTAGGGTGAAAAGAAAGTCAGGACCATTAAATAAGGTAAGTCATGATGAAACTACTAATTTTGAGACGAAACAGCAACTGGGTTAGTGAAACTGATTGAGCTGTGGGGCTGGCTCTTTAAAGGCAGACAGTATGTCCTATCATAAGGGCTGTGGACCCAAAAGGATGGATCCAGCAGGTGGGATGGCTTAGCAGGAGTTGTAACAAAATGACAGTAGTGCAATTAAGTAAGAGCACAGTGTCATATTCTGGGTCTACTTTGGAGCAGAAATGCAAATACGTGGGAAAACACCAGCTCCTGCAGGAGCATGGGGCCTGGCAAAAAACCACTTAGATGTCATGGCTCCAACCTAGTTTACTCAACTTCAGAAAATGGAAGGTAGCTAAGGTGCTACTGAGGGAAGTGAGGTGGACATTGAGTTTTATGGACCAAACAAGTCCCAGTTAGGAGGAATCTGTAACTCAGGGACCATGAAAATGCTCAAGACTTACTCTAGAAGCACCAAATACTAATTCCAAGCTCCATTAGTAAAGGCATTTGGCTGCCTGTAGGCAACTGGCTGCCTGTAGACTTCCTGGTTTAGCCTGGATTAGCTCTAGGATCAGATGTAATCACCTGTAATTGACGTGGACTGAGAGGGCTGAAGGTGCCTGCCAGGAGGAAGATCTATGGCTGAGTAAAGAGAGGGCCTGCATGGAGCTAACTAGGGGGAAATGAAATCCAATATCCTTCATTTAAGTATAACTTTACACAGTGCTTCCTTTCCCACATTTCAAAGAATGCAATCTACAGAAAGCTTATAGCCAACACCAGGCTTATGTTGTAAAAAGAGAAGCTTTTCCACTAAGATCAGGGACAAGGCAAGGGTGTCCCCTTTTACCACTGCTTTTCAACACTGAACTGGAGGTCTTTGCAATAAGACAGTAAGAAAAGGAAAGGAAAAGAAAGGAAATAAAAGGTATATCGATTGGCAAGGAAGAAATAAAATTGTCTTTGTTTGCAGATGACATGATCACCTATGCAGAAAATCCAAAAGAACTGACCAACTCTTGGAACTAAAAAGTGATAATAGCAACATTGCAGGTTATCAAATTAATATACCCAAGTCAATAGCTTCCCTGTATACCAGCAATGAACAAGTGGAAATTGAAATTAAAAACATACTACCATTTACATTGGCACCTCCCCAAAATAGAATATTTAGGTATAAATCTAACAAAATATGTACAAGATCTAAAGCCATAAGTGCCCCACAGGGTTAATAAGGTCAAAACTAGTAGAAAATTTAAAAGCTTGTTTTTCAGAGAACTATTTCTCCCTAGTCAGCTATTGTATCTTTTCAGACCCCACTGACAGATCCACTAGTTGTGTCTGCAGAAGCCTGGACTCAAAATCAATGATATGGTTTCAGCCTATGAACAAGCAAGACCGTGCATTCCTTACCCGAGCTAACAAGGCCCCAGACCTCATCCAGTTTAAACCAACTCTCAGAGCATGCCCCTCCTTGTCCTAAGATAACTTCCTGACATCAGGGGCTGAATTTTGCCTTCTTTTGATAAGTCTCCACTCAAAAGTGAACATGGGGTGTGTGTTACATATATGTTTGCTCAATGAGCATGCTCTATCTTTCCTCACGAAGAGTTTTGTTTTCCCATCCATTTCATCAATGTGTATGGAGTGTCAACCCCTATGATTATAAAAAACTTGTTCTTTCCCCGTTCGGGGAGGTGAGTTTGAGACTTGCCCTCATTTGGCTGCCTCTCGGACAGGCTGTTTCCTTGCTGCCAACCCAGTGTCTCAGTGATTGTATTTACTGTTCTGTTAAGATCTATACCAAGGAAAACTAGAAAACCTTGACGAGATCAAAGAAAAACTCAAAAAATGGAGAAATAGTCCATGTCTGTGGATAAGAAGACTCAATATTGTCAAGATGTTATTCCCAACTTGATTATAGGGTCAATGCAGAGCCAATCCAAATCCCAGCAAGTGACTTCTGTGGTTATCAACGAACTGGTTCAGAAGTTTAGATGGAGAGACAAAAGACCCAAAATAGCCAGTGCAGTATTGATGAACAAAGCTGGAGAACTGACATTACCCATCTTCAAGTCTTACTAAAAAGCTACAGTAAATAAGACAGTGTGGTGTTGGTGAAAAAATAGACAAATAGATCAATGGGACATAATAGAAAGCCCAGAAACAGACCCATGTAACTACCATCAACTGATTTTTTACAAAGAAACAAAGCTAATAGAAAAAAAAGCAAAGGCAGTCTGTTCAACAAACGGTGCTGGAATAGCTGGACATCGACATTGGAAGAAAAAATCACAACTTTTGCAAAAATTAATTCAAAATGGATCACAGCCTTAAATGCGAAATGCAAAACTATAAAAATCCTTGAAGATAACATAGGAGAAAATCTAGATGATCTTGGGTTTAATAATCACTTTTTAGATACAACACCAAAGGCATGATCCATGCAAGAATGAAATGATAAGCTAGATTTTATTAAAATTACAAATCTTTTGTTCTGTGAAAGACGCTGTTAAGAGAATGAAAAGAAAAGCCAAACCCTGGGAGAAAATATTTTCAGAAGACATATTCGATAAAGGACTGTTCGTCAAAATATGTGAAGAATTCTTAAAGTGCAACAAAAAGAAAACAAGCAACCCAACTAAAAAATGGGCCAAAAACCTGAACAGACACCTCACCAGAGATGATATGTGAATGGAAAATGAGCATGTAAGATGATGCTCCAAAACCTATATCATCAGAAAAATGCAAATTAAAGCAACAGAGTGATACCACACACATCTATCAGAATGACCCAAATCCAGAAAATTGACAGCACCAAATGCTGATGAGGATGTAGATCAACGGGACTCTCATTCATTGCTGGTGGGAATGCAAAATGGTACTGCCATTTTGGAAGACAGTTTGTCAGTATCTTAAAAATGTAAACATACTCTTACTATATGATCCAGCAATCACTCTCCTTGGTATGTACCCAAAACAATCATGCTCCTTGGTGTTTGCCCAAAAGAATTGAAAACTTACAGCTACACAAAAGCCTGCTCATAGTTGTTTATTGCAGATTTTTCATAATTGCCCAATGGCAGTCAAGCAACCAAGATGTCTTTCAGTAGGTGAGCAGAAAATTAACTGTGGTACATCCAAACAAAGAACATTATTCAGTGCCAAAAAATATGAGCTATTAAGCCATGAAAAGACATGGAGGAAACTTAACTGCATATTGCTAAGTGAAAGAAGCCAATCAGAAAAGCTTTATACTATCTGATTCCAACAATATGACATTCTGGAAAAACCAAAACTATGGAGACAGTAAAAAAAAAAAAAAAAAAAAAAAATCATTGGTTGCCAAGGAGGTTAGGGGAGAGAAAAGGTTGAATAGAGAGAGTACAGAGGATTTTTAGGGCAATGAAAGTACTCTGGATAATACCCTGATGATGGATACCTGTCATGCATTTGTCCAAACCCATAGAATGTGCATACTAAGAGTGAACCCCACTGTGAACTATGGACTTTGAGTGATGCTGATATGTCAATGTGGGTTCACCAGTTGTAAGAAATATACCACTCGAGTGAAGGATGTTGATAATGGAAAGACTAGTGTGGGGGGTGGTCAGGAGGGATGTAAGAAATCTCTACACCTTCTTATCAATTTTGCTATGAATGCAAAACTGCTCTAAAAAATAAAGCCTATTAAAAGAGAATATAACAAAAAGTAAAAAATATCATAAAAACAAGGAGCTAAAACAAGAGATAATTCTAAAAGAAAAATGGGAAAAATAGGGACACCCGGGTGGCTCAGTCAGTTAAGCACCCGCCTTCGGCTCAGGTCATAATCCCAAGGTTCTGGGATCGGGCCCTGCATCCACTGGGCTCCCTGCTCAGTGGGAGCCTGCTTCTCCCTCTGCCTCTGCCTGCCACTCCCCCTGCTTGTGCTCTCTCTCTCTCTCTGACAAATAAATAAATAAAATCTTAAAAAAAAAAGAAAAGAAAAATGGGAAAAATACAGGAAATAAGAGCTGCAAACTTGATAGAAATGTAAACAGGTCAAGTTAAAGCCCTTTCTCCTTTACTGTCTTTGCAACCCCTTGCAAATGCTTGTCTGGCATAGCAAGTCTAGAAACCTCAGCTCTGAGAGTTGCTTAAGAGACAGACTAGGGGGAGGCGGGCACCTGGGTGGCTCCGTCAGTTAAGCATCTGACTCTTGATTTTGGCTCAGGTCGGTCCTGAGATCGAGCCCTGTGTTGGGCTTGGCGCTGAGCGGAGTCAGCTTGTCCCTCTCCCTCTCCTCCTCGCCCTTCTCAGTGATCAGAACCATGATTACCACTTCCCATGTCACTGACAGGAAATAGCTGTTTGTAAATAGCGCAAATAATCTAAAGAAATTCTGTAAATTTGTCACCAACGCTCTGCCCTGTATTTTCAATTTTTGTTTTAAACTTGCCAGAACTTGATACTGGAAATCCCTTCACTCAAGAAGGACAAAGGGAAAGACTGGGGGTGGGGGGCGCGGAGACAAGGCAGGGCATGGCGGTTGGAGAGGAAATACGCAAAGACACTACCAGTTATAAAAGGGGAAGAATGGCCTAAAAGCCCGCCCGGGTAAGTCTCTTCCAGAAAGGACTCAAGGGAAGTCAGCCAGCCTCATAAGGCTTTGAAAACATGGATTCATTAACAAGCTCAGTGCTACGTAAGATTGATGAGCGTGGTTTAGTGAGAATTCTGTGACAGTCATTGGCAATTAGAAACATGGCCTAGAGGTATCGACATAGGTTTTGAAGTTAGGGGTCCTGATTCCAATATCAGCTTCTCCACTTCGTAACCATGTAACTCCGGAACAAGTTCCCCACCTCTGGAAAGTTGGCTCCCAGAATTTCTCATAGATTCTCAAACTGTAGCATGCACGTTCAAATACAAACTCAGGCCCACACAATTCCGATGCACATGTATCTGCAGATGTATCTGAAGGATCCAGTTCAATTCATGAATCCTTTCTCTCTCTCTCCTGCATATAAACACTGTTAAGTCTTTTGGCCTCAACCGCCTTGTCAGGATGAATGTAAATAGCTATTTCATTTAATGGAATTAGGTTTTAAATTGGATTTCTTTTAAATGACTACCCATATAATTTAGATTCTTCCAAAAAAAAAAATAGCCAGCTGTTGTTTTTATAATTAGTAAGATGCCTATCTTTTGAAATCTGGGAAATAAACCAAATCTTGGTAACTTCATCAAGCAGACCAGTCCTTCAGGAGGCTCTCACCATAGCTGGAGCTAAGTATACACTAAAGAAACTCCCTAGGTAATTCCGGTTCTGTAGGGCCTCTCATCTGTGCTTGCCACTGGATTAGGTCCTTTATAAATCCTCTTTCTGTGATCCTCAGAGCAACCCCATGAAATTAGCGATATGCTTATAATGAAACCAACTTGGAGAAGTTAAAAAATGCACACGAATATGAATTTGCACAGCCACTCAGTGACGAAGCTGGCGTTAAAATTAAAATTCAGGGGAGGTGGAGCAAGATGGCGGAGGAGTAGGAGACCTAAATTTCGTCTGGTCTCAGGAATTCAGCTGAATAGGGATCAAAACATTCTGAACACCTACGAACTCAACAGGAGACCGAAGAAGAGAGTAGCAACAACTCTCTGAACAGAAAAGTGACCACTTTCTGGAAGGTAGGACGTGCGGAGAAGTGAATCCG
>NW_027397094.1:15067607-15096023 GCF_003265705.2 Callorhinus ursinus
AAAAACTAATGATGTAATATATGGTGATTAACATAACAATAAAAAAAATAAAAAAAAATTAAAATTCAGTTCTGCCTAGTTAAAAAAAAAATACCCAACTTATGTTTATCCCAATAAATTCCCTTATCTTTCTCTCATCTATGCCAAGGAGAGTATTAATATGTAGGCAATGGACACTATCCAATTTAAAAATGTATGTGGGGTACAGAGGAACCATGAAATAATAGCACAAGGAAGCTAAGAGGCAAATGCAGAATGTCATATGTTCCATGAGAAAACTGACCCAGTTTGAGTAAGTCAAGGACATGGAGAAAGGGGCGGGGGATATGGGGCTGCTCCAATTAAGAGTCTTAAGAGACTTAACCACCAAATGTCAAGTGTATGCCTTCTTTGGATTCTTTTTTTTTTTTTTTAAGATTTTATTTATTTGAGAGAGAGAGCACAAGCAGAGGGAGAGAGAGGGAGAAGCAGGCTCCCTGCGGTGCAAGGAGCCTGATGTGGGACTCAATCCCAGCACCCTGGGATCATGACCTGGGCCGAAGGCAGCCGCTTAACCGACTGAGCCACCCAGGTGTCCCCCTTCTTTGGATTCTTAAACAAACCATCTGAAACAAAGGCCTGTTGGAGACTAGATACAATGTGATTATAAACTGGCACTAGTTGATACAGAAGAATTATTGTTAACGTTAAGTGTGTTAATCCCATTAAGATTATTTAAGGAAATGTTTGTGCCTATAAGAGATTCCAAATGAGGGTCTAGTATTGCTGGGTGAACAGGGTAGACCCCTGGGCCCTGAGGCCTCCACTCAGCCTGTCCCTGGGATGTCACTTGATACTCCTGGTCTTGATGCAAGAAAGAATTCAAGGATGGACCAGTCACTGGGCTGAGCGGTGCAAGTAGGAAAGTTTATTAAAGGGAAAGTACAGTCTCGAGATAGGAGAGCAGGCGAGCTCCGGGCAAAAGCTGCATGCCCCAGGGTTTGGGTCTCTATCTCTTATTGATAGTGCTTAACTAGGGGGTGGAATAGTTCTTACTTGGGGAGGCGATTTCTTTGGGAGCAGCGTTTCTCGCCTTCTCTCCCTTACTTGGTCAGGATCTCTGGCCTTCTTTGTCTTGGCCCTATCTGGTTTGATCCGGCTTCTTGGGGCTTTGTCTCTGGACGGCTGCCAGGACAGGTCTCTAACTTTCCAGCTAGCTGGCTGTGATACCCCCTTTGATGGCCTCCAGCCATCCAGCTAAAGCCTCATTAACTGCCCACTCTAACGGTAGGGATGGAATGACATTGCTTAGAATGCTTTATCATGCCTCCCGACTAAAAAAAATTTTTTTGGAGTAGGTGAAGCAAATTGTGGTGAAATCTTGATAATTACTGAATCTGTGTGATAGGTATAGGCAAGTTCATTATGTTATTTTCTATTCTTTTGTATGTTTGGACCTTTTCACAATAAAAAAATATTAGGGCGTTTCGTTTCACAAGTTTCTTACCAGATCAGCTGCCAAAGACAATGAACTTCTAACAGTCTATTCCCGGAATGTCAGTACTGTAGAAACTAACCACGATGTATACTAATGTTTCTGGGGGAAACTTCCTTTCCTTGCTAGAGTTGTGAGCTTCTGGACTACCCAGAATTAAGTTTCGATGGCTGTCCCAGCTAGCCACTTAAAATAAAGGGTATCTTATCTTAAGTAGGTTATATATAAATAGCAGGCCTTCTATTTATAAAGCTTAAAGACCAAGCATATTTGGAATTCCTTCTGACCTTGCCTGTTTCTCAATGTCAGCTGCTTAAAGAGGTGGAGAGGTGAGCCTCAACTACTACAAGAATCTCCCTCCGCCCCTCTCCTTTTGTAGGTATATATTATCTTTCACTTTACTTTCCTAAGTTCCCACCAGTTATTCTAGGGTAACAGGCACAATTTACATCTAAACGTTTATGTTTCCCTCAATATGCATGTGCTTGTCATGTCTCAAACTGGAATTTCAAAAGGGAAATTCGGCTCCTGTAGGGACCATCTATAGCCTCATGTCAAGTGCACAGTGACATTTCCAAATTTTAAGTAACAATGATTAGCATGAAATAATTCACTCCTTAGCAATACAGGAACCTCTGAGACCAGATCCCAGGCCCTTTTCCCCACCTCTCTTTTCTGCCATCCAAACCGTTCTCTCATACACATAGTTCCCTATTCTCAGTGCCAGATTTATGGAGTGCTTTTCCTCTGCCTGGGATAATCTTCCCCTACTTCTCCATACGCCTCAAACTTGATCTCTCTTTAAAGCTTAACTCAAACCCTTTTTGAAATTCTTTCTGCGAGTCCTGGCCAGAAGGGATCTTTCTTTACCCACAGCACTGAATCTCTCTTGCAGACAGATTTCCGTCTTGTATTATTATTCTTATACACATAAGTCATTGCCCCTGGTTCTCTATAAGCTCCTATTTCTCACAGGTAACGTGGTACCTTGTTTCTAAATACAGGATTTGTGTATATTTGATGTATTAATAAATGAAAAATGTAATCTTTTATATGATGATTGCGTAGAGCACAAAGTTTGGAAAACAGCCTGAGCAAAAAATTTGCAAAGCAAATATTTAAAAGAAAGCTCTGATTCCTCCCGAAATTTCTAGTGTTCTTCTCTGTGTGGAATAGTGTTTTATGGAAACCAAGGGGAACCTCAATGAATGTGCTGGCCTTTTCAAAGAGACCCTACTGGGTTCAATTTGCCTTGGGTTTTGAAGTTACAGTTGACTAACTCCAAGGCCTTAGGTAGTTAGATTAAAGAAAACAGGATTAAGTGCTCCTTTCTGCACACCAATTTGATGATATTCGGGGCTTCTCTGCAGCCCGCTGGGTGAGAACACTCTCTGAACACTGCTAAGGGCCCAGCAGACGGCGGGAGGGCGGGGGAACCTGCTGAAGCCACAGCTGGGCTTGTGGATGATTCCATGTAAGCCTGAGCTATGCCTTCTTTTGAACGATTACTCTTAATGTATGCAACCTCTGAAGGCAACTGTAATCTGGACCAGCTAAAAATAGACTCCAGGTTCATTTAGCGTGGATTCTCTTAAATCATTCCCTCTGCCCCTTGAAATGTCACTCTGCTCTTCTGTTTCTCAACTTCCCACCTTCAAAGCCTGGCACAGTGGGGCAGTACTACTTGCCATAAATAGAATCCAATATATAAGGGTGGTTACTCAACTCACATTTCCCTGGGCCCCACATTAAAGGGGCTTGCTCATTCCTCACACACATTAGGACAGTTGCTGTCAAGGAAGGAGAAAATAACCAGTGTTGACCAGGGTGTGGAGAAATTGGAATCTTATGCCCTGTGGGTGGAAATATAAAATGGTACAGGTGGCTATGGAAAAGTGGTATGGCAGTGATATAGACTGAATTGTGTCCCCCTAAGATTCACATGTTGAGGCCTTATCCCCCTATGTGATTGAGTGGAGATGGTGCCTTTAAGGTGGTAATTAAGGAGTGTTAAGTGAGGTTGTTAAGAGTAGAGCCCAAATCCAATCAGACTGGTGTCCTTCTAAGAAGAAAATTAGACACAAGGAGTGCGCATGCACAGAGAAAAGGACCCTGTGAGAAGGCAGCTGTCTGCGAGCCAAAGAGAGAACTCTTACCAGAAACCAGACCTACCTGCCTGGACTTCCAGCCTCCCGAACTGGGAGGAAATAAATTTCTGTTGTTTAAGCTTACCAGACTGTGGCATATTGTCATGGCAGCCCGAGCTGAGGAAAACAAGTGATGCCTCAAAAAATGAAAAATAGAACCACCATATGATTTTGCAATCCCACTACTGGGGCATATATCCAAAAGAATTGAAAGCTGGATCTGGGAAAGATATTTGCACACAAGTGTTCATAGAAACACTAATCACAATAGCCAAGAGGTAGAAACAACCCAAGTGTCCGTCAATAGATGATTGGATAAACAGAATGTGGCATAGCTAATGGAGTATTACTCAGCCTTAAAAAGGAATGGAATTCCAGCTTGTCTACAACAATGGATGGACCTTGAAGACCTTAGGATAGCTGAAATAAGCCAGTCACAAAAGAACAAATACCGGATGAGTCTACTTATATGAAGTATCTAAAGTAGTCAAATTCATGGGGGGAAAAAAAAAAACCAGTATGGTGGCTACCCAGGGCAAGGGGAGGGAAAAAAGAGAATTGTTGTTTAAAGTGTGGAGTTTCCATTTTGAAAGATAAAAAAGTTCTGGAGATTTGTTTCACAACTATGTGAAAATACTTAACGTCGCTGAACTGCATACTACAAAAATGGTTGATGGTAGAGTGTTTTTCAGTAAAACAATTTTTTAAAAATTCACGAAAAAAATCTTAAAGGGGGTGGGGCATGATCAGAGGAAGGGAAGATGAATAACGGAAGACTTGGGAGATGTGGGCTATGGTGAATCTTCTGCACCCCAGAGCAGATCTCATTAGTTATCCGAGCAAGAGGTTTTTCAGACACATCCAGTGAGCTTCTCTCATCAGCATCCCAGCTGGAAATATGGTGGTAATTAATAGGCTGGTGATTCCTTGGTACTCGTTCCAGGAAAAATGTCACAACACAAGTCACATGAGCCCCCCTCTCCCATCCTCCGTGTCCTCGTAGCATTCAGAGTCCTATTACAAGCCATATACAAGATCACACTACCTGCACCCCACCTTCCTGCTGTCTCCATTTTTCACCTACGCCTCTTTCCCCACTCATAGTTCACTTGGTCTACCAAGCCCATCAGGTTTTTAAGTTAACTAACGACTAATTGTTGGTTGTTTATGAACGATGACTGTGCCATCTCTCACATATACTCATTTTTTTAAAAATGCCTTCCATCTTGATTTCGGCTCAGGTCACAATCTCAGGGTCTTGAGATCAAGTCCTGTGTTGGGCTCCGCGCTGCATGTGGAGCCTGCTTAAGATTCTCTCTCTCTCTCCCTCTGCCCACCCCTCACCTCCCCCACCCCCACCCATGCTCTTTCTCTCTAAAAAAAATAAAAATAAAAATAAATTTTAAAAATGTCTTCCAAAAGGAGGAAATAATGCTGTATCTCATTTACTAGAACATGTCAGAAGAATTTTTTCCTGTCCTCACCCTTGAAATTATGTTGTTAGTGAGTATTTATTTTTTCCCTCAAACCTAGATGCTCTTGCTTTGGAAGGGGAGTAGCTTATACCACCCCAAAATTTTCTACATTGGCATATTGATTACTTTGAATAAAATCACTTGAGTGGTGCCTGGGTATTGCAGTTGGTTAAGCATCCGACTCTTGGTTTCTGCTCAGGTCAAGATCTCAGGGTCGTGGGATCAATCCCTGTGTGGGGTTCCATGCTCGGCGTGGAGCCTGCTTAAGATTCTCTCTCTCCCTCTTCTTCTGCCCCTCTCCCGGCTTACGCGCATGCCCTCTCTCTCTCTAAAATGAATACATAAATAAAATCTTTAAAATTACTTGAGAAACACCTGGTGAAAGGACACTCTGACCTTCTTGGTCCCTCTGAAAGCCGGAAATAAATCTCCCATGCTAAAGATACCCTTCCTGTACCAGGAGGAAGAGAGACATCCTTATCACCAGAGATAGGGAATTTAAGGCCAAGGAGCCTATATAAACAGACCGTGTTACTTCTTGACTAATTTGCTACCCCAAGCCCAAACTTCATCATCTTGTCAACTCTTCACAAATTTATTGTTTCTTAGTTTAAAAGATATAAAAGATGCCTGCTTTGGTCACTTCTTGGAGCCTCACATCTTTGGGGTTCCCATACATACAAATTTAAATTTGTTTTTCTCCTGTTAACCTGCCTTATATCAATTTAATTGTTAGGCCAGCCAAAGAACCTAGAAGAGAAGAGGAGAGTTTTCTCCCCTATACTTTGACTTCTAATTGCATGATTTTTCCTACAGAAAACTTTGTGATTTCTTCAGTTTTGTGGGGGGGGGGTTCTGATAATATATATGCCATTATGAAAATATTTGCTATAGATTTCTATTATAATTTAGTTTTCTCATGATTTTAGATTTAATGTCATAACTGAATCCTAAAGCTTGATTACCTAAAAATCACTAACGTAATGAATGTATACTCAGAGCAAATGGAGAAAGATATAATTTGGGACCTTTATCTTCCTAAATTCTATCAACTCAACTTTATCAATAAATGCAATGTGTATTGAATAAAAACCACAAAATCTGGGTTTTTATGGATGGATGCTTAATTGAATAAAAACCATGAAGCTAGGTCTTTTTACACTGTTCCTTCTCTAAATATATTTTCATAGACTGAACTGTCCTAAAAACTTTTCCCCAGTGGCTTTCTTAGGTTTTCATATGTAAATGGCAATCAGTGCAAAAATCATTTAACCTGGCCCTCACAGCAAATGAAAAAACCAATTATTGAGCCTAGTGAAAAGATACCCTGGCAAAATTGAAATATGTAAAGTGAACACATTTGCAAAACTTGGGGGTTGGGGGTTGGAAACACGAAGAACTTCACATTTTAGAATTGAAGTGTTATCCTTTTTTTTAGGTTCTCAGTTGTGTTCCTTTCACCTTCTGTCGATCAGAATCTATGGGTTCTATGTAATCTGGTCTGTGTAACTACTCAGAGTGACCCCCTTCCTAATGTGGAACAGGGAGGCTCCATCATTTCGTCGGAGCATTAGCATCGGTGACGATAGTTCTTTTGTTCTTTCTTCTTTGTATACATGCAGGTTGGATCCTGAGTAACAGAGCCCCTGGATCAAAGGGTACTTATGTGTTTAGTTCTGATGCATACTCCAAAATTCTTATCCGAAAGGCTCCTATCAGTTTTCGCTATCAGTTGTGGATAAAAAATCATATCTCATTTCTTTTTCATTCGTGTTTTTCTGACAGTGAAATTCACATCTTGTGGTATAAAATTATTATCTATCTCTTTGTATCCTTTGACTATCTTTCTATAAATTGTTTTCTTTTTTCTATTAATTTATGGGAGTTTTTATAAATATATATGTTTTGATCTGTATGTATATATGTATATATGTGTGTGTGTGTTCATCATATTTCTGGTTTGTGGATTCTATTTTAACTTTCTTTATAGTAAACACTTATGGACAGCTGTTCTTGATAATAATATAGTCACATTTATCATTTTTGTTTGTTTTTATTAGTGATTTTTGTGTCTTGTACAATAAATCTCTCCTCTGAGGTCATAGACATCTTGTTTTATATTTTATTTTAAAATGTTTTAAGTTTTGCTTTTTACACATTTCTAATATGTCTAAAAGTGGTTTTTCTGTTTGATGTTAGAGATCCAATTTTATTATTTCCTCATAAACAGTTGTTCTAGTGCTTTTTATTTAAAAGTCCATCCTTCCCCCAGTAACCTGCACTGCTGTCTCCATCATATATCATTTTAATGCACGGAAAGTTCTGTTTCTTAATTTTTTACTGTTTCATTATTTTGTCTATCCTTGTGTCTTAATTATTATAACTTCCTAAAAAACTTGTTATCATGTAGTAAAAATCCCTGTTTCCTTTTCCTTATTAGAAATGCTTTCTCTAATCTTGGGCTTTTCCTCTTGGATACATAGTTTAGAGTTGGTTTGTCCCTGAAAATCACTATTGAGATTTTTATTGGAATATCTGCATCAATTTTGGGAAGAAGTGATGACATCTCAATATATCATCTGTCGATTTGTTTAGGTTTTCTTTAATGTCTCAATAATTCTCCACAAACATCTCACACAGATTTTTAGATTTATTTCTAAGTACCCTATTTATTTGTTTCTATTATAAATGATATCTTTTAAATAAGGTATGTTTTTAATTGTTGCTGCTGTGGAGAAGTACAATTGATTTTATATCCAGCCACCTTGCTAAACTCTCTTGCTAATTCTTTTTTTTCTCTCACCCTTATGAATTCTAATATTTATTTTTACTTGTTATGTATAAAACAATAGCATCAATGAAAATGATACTTTTTGCTTCCTTTCCAAGCCTTACAATTTCTACTCTTTCTTATCGTTCTACACTCATTAGGACCTCCAGTAAAATGTTGAATAAATGGGTAATTGTAGGTATATAATTACACTTCTTAAGAGATCATAGTCTTTTTAAGAAGCCAAAGATAATTCCATCCAGTTTCTCCACTGTAAAAAGAATAATATTACAATCCCACGAATGCATGTGGGATTCCTCCTTCAATCCCCTCTCGGTTCTCTTAACCTGGAATATTATTTTCAAAGGCTATACGTTACAGAATCCTTTAGGGGACAAAGTAGACTTGTCCTGCCTGGGGCTTGAGGTACATGCAACAGATTTCCTGAAATCACAAGAGAGCCAAACAGATATTAGTTTTTTTAACTTCCCTATAGAATTTTTTTTTTTGAAAAGTAAAAATGGAGGTTAAGTGTTTTACCATAGAAAGCGAGGACAGATGCCCTTCCGGAGATGGAAAATTGTTTGGCAGAGTAATACTTAAGAGCTGAAGGTTGTAATTTCTACTTGTGGGTCTGTCCCAGGTTTTCCTGGAGGCCATCCTGACCCTTGAGCCCTTAGCTTTTTGGAGTATACGCCGGACATAACACACAAGATCATCTTGCTTCTCAAAGACGGTGTGAAAACCAATGACCTAAAACTCAGAAAGGATTTAAATTCCCTGAGAAGGTGAGTATGGTAAAAACATTAGTGATCATTAGTGATTATTATTATAACAATTATATTGTTATATAGTTCTGTGAACACAATGCCATAGTCTCATGGGTGCTTACTAAATGTTCACTGAATGAATTAATGAACAAATAAAGCTTCACAGGTAAAAATCATCTTAAAAAATTACCTTATTGTTTTTGAGATACAAAACTATGACATTTTTATTATTTTTAAAATGGATGTTCTTTCACACAACCTATTTAGCAAAATTTAGCAAAATAAAATACTACATTTGCAATTACGTTGTACTTCTTTGGGCCTTACCATTGGCTGAGCTAATAATGACCATTCTCCCATTTTTAAAAGTCTAACTTATTACTTATTCTAAGTAATATGCACACTTCAGGTACATTAGCCCTTATCTATCAAACCCAGGTTCCTCTCAATATCCCAAGAAAATAACACTGGGTCTTGTAATCAGATGTCCTTGGCCACACATGGGCAACAGAGAGAGGTCTAGCACCAAGAAGAGGAGAAATGCGTGATACTGGAGAAGCCATGACAAGAGTAGCTAGCTAGTATTCCCCAAACATATTATATTTGGAAACTGTTATTTATCACGTGGGAAAATGTAATGTGTCCCCACGTGATAGCAGTTGTTCTCTTTTTTTACTTGAGAGGCCATACCCTGTAACACAGTGAATATCAAAATGTGGTCTCTAGAACAGTAGCATTAACATCACCTGGAAATTCACTGGAAATGCAAGTATTCAAGCCCCACCTCAAATCTACTGCATCAGAAATCCCTGGAGTAGAGGCCAGAATCTGCGTTTTAATACGTCCTCCAAGTGATTCTGGTGCACGCCAAAGATTGAGAACCACTTGGTATAGTGATTCATATCATGGGCCCTGAGGTAAGATTGCCTAAATTTAAGCTCTAGGTCTACCAACTCACCAACTGGGTGACTTTCTATGGCTCGGTTTCCTAACCTAAACAATTGGAATAATAATAGTATCGACAACAGGGCTGTGATGAATTAATTCAGATGAAGTGCCTAAAACAGTGCCTGCCACATAATAAACATTCAACAAATGTAATGCAGTATATGAATTTTTCAGGATAAAAATAATGCTTGTAGTCCACTGATTTGCTTTTGAGGATCTTTATTTTCCTGGGATCCTCACTTGAGAATCCTCAAGGTGAATATGACAGAGTAGATCTAGTTACAAAGGAAGGAGCAGCACTGTCCAGAGAGTGGGACATGATCAGCGCACAGTGGGGCAGCCAGTAAAGCACAGTTAGCCAGGAGCAGTTGGGCTCATAGTTGGGGTCTCCAGGAGCAGATGCTGAGGTGGAGTTAGGGGTACAAGATGCTTCTTCTAGATCAAACCTGTGAGAGGAAAGAGGTGTGTGTTCATCAGTTCCAGTTGCTGTAATAAAGTACCATAGACTGGGTGGCTTATAGACAGCAGACATTTAGTTAGTTCTGCGAGCTGGGAGTTCAAAACCAAGGCAGATTCCTTGTTTGGTGAGAGCCCTCTTCCTGGTTCCCAGATGGTGTCTTCTCACTGTGTGGTGAGGCGAGGGAGCTCTCTGGAGTCTCTTTTGAGAGCACTAATCCCATTCGTGAGGGCTTCACCTTCGTAATCTAGTCAGCTCCCAAAGATCCACCTCCAAATATCACCACACTGGGGATTAGGTTTCAACATACGAATTTTGAGAGGACACAGACACTCAGTCCATAACAAGGAGGAAACAGGAGTGGGCAGAGGAAGACCGTGAACTTGGATGCAGACCCAGTGAGTCTTTGGCTGATTTGGCAGGGGGCTCTGAAGTATGGAGTGCCCACCAACGTGTCCCTGGCTAGCCAAAATGGTCACTAGGTGCAGGCTGTTCCAAGACGACCACGGGCCTCGGGCCAGACAGCCTCTGTAATAGGGCAGGTCCTGCAGAAGCTGGCTGCTGGGCAGCAAGCCCATCCTTGGAGAAAGATCTGGGCTGTCCACTCCCTGCCTACACAGTCAATATCAGGAGATTCAAAGTAAAGGGAAGGACATAACTGAGAATCAGATATGCAATTAACTGAGATGCTTCTCTCTATTTTAGCAACGAGACCATACAGAGACCATTATATTTAGTTCCAGGTGCTATACTTTAGGAAGTTGGCGGAAGTCATGACTTCTGCCCTATTTTCCAACCAGGTGCTCTTGAGGCACATCAGATATCCTATTGCTGAAGTGGATTATGATGGCGGTGGTTCTCAACAATGGAGAATGTGCCATCATGAAGGCGATTTCAGAATGGTGGGGGCACCTGTGTGTTTGACATAGCCCCCCAGATAATTCCCATATGCCTCCCAAAGACAACCACTCTCCATTTGGGAATTCCTGGCCTAAAGGAACTCAAAACTATTATCAGACAAAGCAAGATTGAAGGAATTCTAATGTTTGACCCGAAAAAGAGAAGAGAGTGGATCTCAGACAAAGTGGATATACTAGCAAGTCTTCTCAGAATTAAGTCATGTATGGATCTCTCATAAAGGAAGAGATTCCTAGTATTGCTTGAAATTATTTTTATTCCAATAAAAAAACAAATAACATTAATTTAATGTGGTGGTTACAAGAGTTTTAATGGGACTACATCACCACTAGCACTATGAATAGAGTACTGATGCTATGAAGCCATTGTTTTTGAAGTTGGCATGTCAGCATGTGCCATGAGATCACCATTTTGCCATCACTTCTTTCTATTCAAACTACTGCAAAACCTTTAATTATATATCATGCTGCAATACCATCTGGCATTCATTTAGCTGAAAAGCATCACTTCTGAATTAAGTCTACTCTGTTCTCTTCTCCTTTATCTATGTATAGAACATCAATTGATTTTTTTTACTTCCGAATACCCTCCCCCTCCTTTTTTTTTTTTTAGATAACTGTCCTTCCCCAGCTCCTGCATGGTGATGAGCAGCAAAGTATAGTAACTCACCTCCAAAGGAGTGCCTGTGTGATCTAGACTTGGTAATCATGGTACTCATTCTCTCAAGCCCTATGGATGAACAAGTGATCCAAGCAGGGCTGGTCAGAGCCCCACCCCACTATTTTATGCATGGATGCTGAAAGAACGAAGCTCTTTCTTTCTTCTGAGCTTGTTGTGGTAACCCTAATGCTCTTATGTGGGCCACACCCCACCCTCAATCTGCCCCCACCTCTGATGGAGAAAGCCTGTTCTCTGTGGCCCCCACACAGCAAAGCAACAGAACTGAATGGCAAAAAAATCTCTGTGGCATGGACTAAGTCTCTGAAGTGAGCTCCACCCTTGGCCAATAGGGGACCCAGTAAATTACCATTTAGCCCGAGCAAGTGGGAGAACAGACAAACCCAAGTAGCCTTGAAGGTTTGTTTTTTATGCCTTCTAGGTAACTCAGCAGAGAGCTGGCTTTGGAAGTCCGAGGAGGCTTAACAGAAGAACGGGCAGACACGGGCCCCTGGGCTTTAATAATACCAACTTATCGAGCAGGAAGCTTCCATTGTTATGTAGCCACATAGATGGCCCCTACCACTCCCCACTATGCAGAGCATTACAGGAATGCGGTCCCTCCCTGGTGGGACACCTCATGCTTTGAAAAGCCCAGCACTGACTGACCCAGACACATCTCTTGGTGGGATGATAGCTTGGAGAATTGTATGTGTTCTGTGACTTCTGGCCTGAAGGTTTTTCCACAATTAACCATACAGACCGGGGACTTGTGGTGTAGGTGTCCATGGTGTTCATGTCTCTTGCAAGGCAGCGAGCTTGGAACAGGTTTTTCTCATGGGCAATGGAGTCATGACTAATTCAGCCCACAATAATCAAAGCAGCCCTACTTAGCACTGCTGCAATCATAAATCCGAATGCAAATCCAAGCACTGAAATTGCTTGACTTCAGTTTAAGATGACCGTTGAGATCATCCAGAATAGCACACAAATATAGCTCACAAATATAGCACACGAATATAGCTCAGATTGTCATCCTATGAAAACGTGTGCATACGCCCACATACATGCATATACACACACACCACACACACAAACTCCTTAATGAGAGCTCAGAACCCAAAGACTATAACTATAAGCCTGATTTGAGAAAACTTGTGGTGGATGAAACAGAACATTCTGTACCTGGGGTTCTAATGAAGATACTGAGTCATACTGATCCAAATGTCAAGATAATGATTGTCCATGAACCTTGTAGCTTTTTTGTTTTTCTTAGCTCTCTCTAAAGTATAAAAGCTCCAGTTTTAGAATGTTTAGTTTAGGAGAATCCCGGTCACATTGAGCTAGATGTATTTCAGAAATTGAGTTTATGGGATTGTAAAGTTATTTGCAACTGGGGGGAGATCCAGATTAGGAAAACACATCCTCTTTTATTTTTCCTCCCAAAAACAAGAAGACAAAGTTGTGTTTCTAAAAAAAGTCTTTGTGTTATGATTTTCAGATCTTTAATGTTGTTTCAGTGCCTTCTGCTTGGGGCAAGGGATGCTTTCTAAGAATACACCACAGATTTACAGGGTTATGCAAGACTGGCAGGAAGTTAATAATTTGGAGCTTTCCCTCTGATGTGACCTTAAAGTCAATTTGGGGGATTCTAAGTTAGCAAAAGTGTGCCTTTAATCCTAGCCTTACATCTAAAGTTCAGTTATTTGTGGTAATGAGATATTTCAAAGTATAGAATTTACAGGAGTGGAAACCATTAACTCATTCGACCTTGGCCCCATTCTCACTTGAGGATATTTCTGGAAGGAAACAGGTCAACGTAGTAGCAGTAAATGCAACTAGGAATTAAAAGAATACAATTCTAGCTCTGTTCTGTCACTCACATGACCATGGACAAGTCAGTTAAACACTGTAAATTGGTTATTTCAAAGTGGGGATGCATGTGTCCTTGCGATGACCCATTGGGGTGAGGCAGGGCAATATCAGAATCTCTACTTATATCTGTTTTCATCATATCATTTAAAAACTTCAGTATGTGTATCATGTTTTACAAAGTACACTAAACTTTAATAAGTAGTACATGAATATGATTAGGATATATATATATAAACCATTTTTATTTAAATGATGAAATAAAAAATATTCAGACTATAGTCCTAGCCTCAGTTTCTTCCTCTGTAAATTGAAGGTGTCGTTTGGGGGTTTAGAAGAAATAAATACACACAGACACATACACATTTATCTATGTGTATTTATAAAACACATTGATATAGTCTGCTCTTTTAAATTAGCAAGAGAATTATCTTACCTTCCCAAGGGTTCTGTGATCATAAGAAAATAACACCACATAGTTGAGATTAATTTATGATTCACCCCCAAGATGGTTCTCTCTAGTAAAAGCTGATTTAGTTCATGATTTTGTAGCAGACAAGAAATGTGATGACTTTTAGATGAAATTGTTGACATTAAAATTAAAACACAAATGGAATATCAAGTGTTTTCTCACTTGAGATGCTGACACACAGTACTTCTTTCTTCATTGATCTAACCTTCCCGGGTTTCATGTATTTTGGGAAAATGGTATCCAAATGATAAAAAAATATTGCCCCTGTAGTTTTAGTTAGGCCCAGGCTTAAGGAAACATATTCATCTCTTTTGTGTTTTTGATAAATTCTGGCTAGTGATGTAATTCTATGACTTCCTGCACTTGCAAAATTTTAAAACTTGATTTGAAAACCCTGGGGCTCAGATTTGCATATTTACCCCTGTCTACCTGGCCAGAGGCCCTTGTACCACTACCTACTAAGAAAAATAAAGTTGACTTACACCAAACACCCAATAAACTCTAGCTAGATTAAAGATTTAAATAAGGCCATAAAAGTACTAGTATTTGATGATGTAAGAATTTTGCACATTCTTCAAAAATGTTCTGACAAGTCTAATAGAAAAATGGGCAAAGTTTAAAACAGAGCATTTTTCAAAGAAGCAATAATGAGCAATATTTTATGAAATATGAAAATTTTCAATCTCATTAGTGTTCTGGGAATAAAATTAAAACAAGATGCCATATTTGCCTATAGAAGTGGCCAATTAAGAAAAAAAAACCAAAAAACTAAATTATCCAAAGCTGGTAAGGAGAGGGAGTGAAAACCATCTCATACACCTTAGGCAAAAGGGTCTTTGCTACATTGTTAATATCCCCTGGTGAAAGCTTAGTCAAATCTATCAAAAATTTTATGAATATACCTTTGATTCAGCTATTTTACCTCTAAGATGTCATCTTAACCAAAATGTCGTAAGTGCACACAAAATTTTATCTACGAGTATGTTCGTGCCAACATTTTAAATAAAATTAGCTACCATTCATTCAGTGCTTACCATGTGCCAACTGTTATGTTAAAACTTTTATATATGTCATCTCATTTCAGCCTTGTAGAAACCTCATGAGACACTCTCATTTCCATTATCAAGGGAGAACACTTCAGGCTTAGAGGTTGTGTGAGTGAACCGGGAATGCACAAGTAGTAAGTGTGCAAACCCAAGTCCTCAATCTCCGGGGCCTCATATAAAAACAAAAAGGAAGGATAACAACCAAAACAGGGAGGTAGATAAATAAATCGTGGCATATCAAATAATGGATGACTATGAAGGCATTTCCAAATGGTAATGCGAACAAATAATTGAGAACATTGGAAAAATGTTCATGATGTATTATGAGGTGAAAAAAAGGTGATACAAAATAGTGTATACCTTGTAATCTTAGTGTTGATAAAATATACAATAGAGTGTTAATAGGGTCTACCTCCAGATGTGGATTTATACGAGATTTTTGCTTTTTTTCTGTACACTTCTTTATATTTCACATTTTCTACAATTATATGTCTGGCTTTTATAATTAGATGTACTGTTACTAAAAATAAAAGGAATGAATTAGTAATTAAAATGAAAAAAGCATTTATGTCCCCAGACATGCTCTTGGGATCCATTCTAAAGTGGCATTTAGTAATGTAAAAATGTGGAATCCTGCATTTCAATATCTTCATAGATAGCCTTTTCTCCGTATTGGACTTGTGCCTCTTTGACTAATATTCTAATCTTTCTTCATTTCCTGTAAATGTAATAATTTTTTTTCATTGTTTAAGAACATATACATATACATGCTAAAATAAAAAATTTGACAGAATGGTGCAAAATAAGGTATGAAGTGTCTCTCCGATCTCAGGTCAGCACCTCCCGCCCTCAGAGGCAATCGCCCCTGATCCATTCCGTTCTCAGTCCTCCTGGGGGTGACCAGCACAACCCAAATAATTTGCTCATGTGTCTTTTAAACAATGTACCACCTTCAGATGGGTGATGATTCTTTTGACTCTCCTATGTGAGAGATGAGGGAAATAGCTGATCTAAAATACACGTGCTTGGGGAGCCTGGGGGCTCAGCTGTTTGGACCCCAGCTCTTGATTTTGGCTCAGGTCATGATCTCAGGGTCATGGGATCGAGCCCCACAGGGGCTACACACTCAGCAGGGAGTCTGCTTGGGTTTCTCTCTCCCTCTCCCTCTGCCCTTCCTCTCTCTCAAATAAGTAAATAAATCTTTAAAAAATAAATTAAATTAAATTAAATTAAATTAAATTAAATTAAATTAAATTAAATGATAACATATGCTTTGTAATCTTAGTTTTCATAAAATACACAACAGAACGTTAATAAGAGCCCTCTCTGGATGTAGAATTACAGGGAAGTTTTACTTTTTCTTGATATATTTCTCTGTATTTCCATTTTTTTCTTCCACTCATCAGGCCCAGTTTTATAGGTGGATTTCCAAACTCAAAAATATAGTTGGTAATGAATGACATGAGTTGAATTGTGTAAAAACAAAATCAACAGAAACTTTTTATCTATATCTGGAATAAAAACTGCTATAAATTAAAATAGAAATAGAAACATAACTACTGTGGAAGAATTCCTTTATCAATGGTATCAAGTAGATTTTTAAAAAAAAATAGGACGTTGAATGCTCTAACATATTAATAGGATGTTAATTACATAAGTTTGGGGTAAGAACCAAAGTACTGAGTGACTAATGAACACTAGCTGATTGGGACAGAAGCCAATCTAATCAGAATGATGCCAGCCGGGACATCTTCACCCACTGGATCAATCAGAGTTCTGCTTTGAGTCTGGTCTTAGATCTAGAAACTGAAAGGTGGGGAGGCTGGTCCATAGGAAAATTACCCCTACCTTATAGGAAGCCATTATAGGTTCTTGAGGTGAGGAGAGGCTAAACCTCCTTCGGGTTAAGCTTAACCTCCTTATTCATCAGGGAGACTTGGCAGAATTTAGGAGTTCAAGAAGGGCAGGAGCTAGAGTGCTTTGGGCACAAAATTTAGGTGGGCATCCAAAAAATTCAGTCATCAAGATAACATTTTAATGCAATATTTAAACCCTTCAGGTTCGTACAAAAAAGTCCACAATCGACAACAACAAAAAAATCAAGTTTTTAAAATAAAGACAGGATCAGTATTACTGATTTTTTCCTTTCGCTTCAGGCTCAGCACGGCAGTAGGTTCAAGGCTCCCAGCTTCACTGAACTGCCCATAAAACCCCATCCCGATAGTAAGGGTGTCACATCTTCCCAAACAATGTTCTAACTTGACAATAAGAGACCCCACTAGACTGGACATCGATTTACATTGCAATTCAGCTACCTGGTAGATCAGACTTCGGGTTTTAGTTTTCAGAAATGTTAGCCCAAAGGCTACAGGATAAGGGTTTCCTTTAGGGCAGGCATCAAAGTTTGCGGGTTCCTCACAGAGAGCTGGAGGTAGAAATTTAAAGCCCTGAACTCATCATTTCCTTTCCTCTAAATTCTCCAGAACATTTTGGGACAACCAAGCAACCCCATTATACTCCTGCTTTCACCGAAATGTTCTATGGTAGAAGTTACTTGGTGATTCAAAGTCTTGTCTTCTCTAGGCACCTAACTGTCTCTGATAAACTGCTGATAATTTACAGAGACAAAACAACTGGAAACATGGAGGCTATTTAGAGAATAAAGGATTTATTATAGAGCAAAGCAGACCGTTGGGCAGGAAGGGTAGACCTGAAGTGAGGGAGAAGAGGAACGGGATCCAGGAAGAATTTGCTGAAACATATTCAGTGTCTAGGAAATACACACCAATAAACAGGGAGGAAAATAGAAATCCTCGTTAGTAAACAAAGAAACACAAAACTTACAGGAAATAATACTTTTCATGCATCAAATCAGCAAAGATTCTTTAACCTTGTAATGCTGTATACTGCATGAAGAGGGTGATACGTAACATGGATAAATTGCCTGTGGGGATGGGGTTAAACAGACTTCGTTGAAAGCAACTTAGCAATATAACCAAGACGTGTAAAATACTCATATCTTGGAGAATAGACCAACATATTCCATCAGTGGATGATATAGAGAATGCAAGGCCAGAATCAAGGGTATATGAGATTATATTAATAAAGGCTAACTTTTATTGAAGGTCTGCTATGAATTGGGACCATTGTCAAGTATCAACATGCATTGACTAATTGAATCCTAAGAGCAGGTTTCTGGGCTCCAATTATATTATCCCATTTTACAGATGTGGGAATAGGCTCAAAGAAGTTAAATAACTTGCCTAAAATCACGAGCTAGTGGATGGTCAAATCGTGATTTAAATTCAGTTCTTTCTAATATCAGAAACCTAGCAGTTGATAAAATTAACATTTCAAATTACTAGGGAAAAGGATGCTTTTTTAAGGCACAGTGTTACGAAAACTGGCACTTCGTTTAGAATAAAATTATCTCTACCTTCAACCGATGAGTTGTAATCATTTTCAGTTCAGGGTCCACTTAAAAAAATCTGATGAGAAATATTGATCCTTTCCTCACACACACTACACACACTACACACACACACACACACACACTCACACACATACACACACATGCCAAATATATATATATATATATATATATATATATAGCACAGTCTTCTAGGCAGTTCTGTCAGATTTTTGGGTTTTTTTTTTTAAGATTTTATTTATTTATTTGAGAGAGAGAGAATGAGAGATAGAGAGCACGAGAGGGAAGAGGGTCGGAGGGAGAAGCAGACTCCCCGCCGAGCAGGGAGCCTCGGTCAGATTTTTGGAGCCTAGAAGGTATGAACTCGAAAAGAACCCCTACCAGATACCAATATAAATTCCAGATGGACTAAAATTTTAAACCTAAAAATTAAACATACAAAAAGCCTTTGTGTAAATATAGATCAGGTACCTAAATCTCCAGCCTTGGTTCCTTTATCTGGAAAACATGAGGGTAATAATATCCACCACAAAGCATTTTATGATTAAATGAGAAAATACACAAAATATCTACCACAGCATCTGGCACGTAGAACTTGGTCAAAATTAGTCAGTTTTTAGCCTCTCTGTCTCTCTCTCTCTCTTTATACATACGTTCTGACATATCTACACACATATACATGTTACATATATATATATTATATAGATATTTGTAAATAGATGTATGCATTTATGAAAATATTTTCACAAATTTGGA
Source organism: Callorhinus ursinus (assembly GCF_003265705.2). Taxonomy (NCBI): domain Eukaryota; kingdom Metazoa; phylum Chordata; class Mammalia; order Carnivora; family Otariidae; genus Callorhinus; species Callorhinus ursinus. The sequence goes on from NW_027397094.1 coordinate 15,086,800, forward strand.
GGTATTAATAAATTTACATTACATCCAAAACAGTCACCATAAGGGAAAAGATGAATAGACTTATAATTTATCTATGTAAACTTTTTACTTGTTGAGAACCCAAGACAGCAGGTGCCTCCACTCTTTTCATTTAACGAATACTTACTGAGCATTGACTATCTTCCAGACCCTGTTCTAGAGACTGGGGCCACAAAGGCCACCAAAACAAACCCAGATCCGGGCAAAGGCCACCAAAACAAACCCACATCCGGGCTGGTTGGAGTCGACCCTTCAGTGGATGGCTAAGATTGGAACTCATTGGAACTCTTACTGGCGTGCAGGGGTGCTGTGAGCGCAGCAGGGATGCTGGTCTAGCCCTCCTGCCAATTTACAAGGGAGGAGAGGAACAGCACCTGGGCACCTGGGGAGGAGGACAGGAGGCAGATTGTTGGGTTTTTGTTCCTGAAGGGGGCCAAGGAGCAAGTCTCATCAGAGAATTGGGAGGGTGTGGAATGGGAGAGGGCGGGGCCAAGGGGCAGTGGGAGCTGAGGGCGCTCAGTAGCGTGTGCAGAGAAAGTCTGCAGTAAGCAGGGGCTAGCTCCAGATGGCCCTACAAGCCCTGCTTCCCAAACATTGCTTCCTGGAGGCAGGTCTGGGGATGGTACTTCTGGGAGAAGGGAGGTCCTGGGTCAGGATAATGCCATATACTCTTGGATAATGAACTTGGATTTCAGAGTTGAACGTGCTTGGGGAGTGCATAATTTACTTGTTACAGGAATTGTGCCTATAGAAGAAAATGGGAAAAGCTTTATGTGAGTCTTAATGAGTTTGGTTGTAGAGGAGTTTGATTTCCATCTCATAAATAATAAACAGTCCTCAATATGCTTCCAACTTCCCTTTCAATTGCTCATTTTAATCTTGCAAAGAAAATAATCAAGAAAAATATGGAAAATGCCATCTCCCTGCTGGAATGAAACATCTTCTGACTAGTACAACATCTCTGCTCCAAGGTTGAGAAGCTTATTAACTATATCTGCCTCATTGGTTTTTCTATTTAGACAAGCCTCCCCCATAATCTAATCAGTGTTAAAATGAAACATGGCTTTAATTGAACAATCCATCTGTTCTAATAAGATCTGTTAAACTTGAGGTAGAATAGTATGACTAAGATCAAATCCCAAAAAAGAAACGGTAATTATTTCTAGATAGTTCCTATAGTTAGTCACGTACCTTTCTTGATATTTTTTTTATTGTGGTGTCTTTTAAAAGAAAGATATTCAAGGGTTATCTGTGTGCATGGGATAGATTAACTTTATCATGTCACTTGGGAAGGCAATTTAGGTAGATGGACAGAAAATCACTATGTTCTCTTTATCTTTATTTCCCAAATATTTGACTTGGTCCTTTTCTTCTTTCACCCCTTATGCTCCCGCCCACGATCCTCTCTAACTCCCAGGTGTGCTGTCTACTCCAGTCCTCATAGTTTGACTCCATCCTGCCTCCCTGTCTTGCAGCCCAGCACTTAATTCACTAATGCACACCCTGAGCTGGGGGGTTTATGGGACTACTTAACAGTGCCTCAAGCAGGATTTGCTCTTACAGGCTGTATGTTTCTGCATGCACTGCTTCTTCTACTTGGAAATTTTTACCTGCCTTCCCCTGTCTATCCTTCTCATAAGCATAAGAATTAAAAAAGATGCCAGTTTGGGGGCTAGATGGTCTCTATCCAAATCCGTGTGTTGCCACTACCTCGCTGTGTAAGCTTGGGCAAGTTCATCTCTGTGAGTCTTGTGTTCCTCATCTGAAAATGGAATAATCTAAGGTATTCATTTCATGGAGTCATTGTGAAAGTTAAATGAGATAAAGCACGTGACTGACCCATTCTAAATACCCCAAACTGGCTCTAGCCTTCCGTCGGGTTACGATTATTATTGCCACATTTCCATGACAATGCTACTTCTCTCCATATAACAATCTTGATTCAGGAGGAAGGTTGATAGGAAATCTTTTGAAGGTGGGTTGTTGGGTAACAAGGATGATGGATGCCTCTGCCTACTTCCTGTGGTAGCTCAGGAAGTCCTCGACGTGTAGAGATCGTTTTGGCCGTGGGGATGGCAGCTGATGACATGATTGCCATATGTCTTTTGGAGCATTTCTCTCTAAAACCAAGCCAGGACTTTGGTTCCTGTGCTACTCTTGAACCCCAAGCAAGCAGCATTCCGCAGTGAGTGGAAGGTGTCCGGACTGAGGGTAAGGAACGTTGACCTCTAGCTTTAACTCGGCCAATAATCAGGTGTTATCCCTGGACAAATGACTTCACTTCCCTGGGCCCAGGTCCCGATTTATAAGAAAAACAACAAGAGGGTTACCTTAGGTGATCTCTAAATATCTTTCTAACTCCGGGGTTCTCTGATTCTAAATGGGGAAACTCATCCTGTCTTTGCTGTTTGTGGACTCATGAGGCATCCTGGGCTGTGCTGAGTCAGGCGCTGCTACATATGGGTATGTGGAGGGGTCAGTCGGTGTCATTCCTGCTTGAGAGAGGAAAATGACTTCAGGGTCTGTGGGAGAAAAGCGGAGGGGCCTCAGTCTTTATAATAGATTGCCTTCTTGATGTGTCTATGCATACACATGTATAATGTACGTGCTATAAATATAAATAAAGCTTGGTACTATATAACCAAAGTTGAATATTAATCCTCTTATAGAAGTTTCCAGAATCTAACAAAGAAAGACGGAATATACAGGAGAATGTCAAATCTTTGTTATTTAATTCAGGTTTTCTTTTACTCTTAATCCGGTTGGAAGGCCATTCTCAGAAAGGGAAATAGTGTTTTAGCATGCTATTTAAGTGAAAACTTACAAACAGAAAACAAACAACAAACAACCTCCTACAAACACTTCTAATAAGCCATTAAACTATCTTCCTTGAAGGACGCAGAAGCTTTAAGAAACATGAATCTCCTGCTAGAGATCCTTGATGTGTCTTCTTGGCCCAACAAAGAGGAGTGGAAAACCAAAAATAGAAACCACTTTGAAGATACTCAGGGGCCCTAAGTGGAAGTCCCCTTGTAAGACATCTTTATTAACACGAAAAGTCCCTCCCCTACAGTCATGACAGATGCCTTTGAAAGTCTCCCCACAGTGGGAAGACTTCTGAAAATTTATTCCTGCATTTCATAGAGTTTACAGAAACTACATAAGTAGCGTCCGCTGCATTTATCAAGCAAGAAGTAATTGAAAACAGCAGGTAGTTGTGCCTTAGTCCCTGAAAGATGTCTGTTTGCCAATTGATACATGGGGTGCTGAGGTTGGGAACTCCCATTATAGCTCCAGGGTGGTATTCAGGTTCAGTAAACCCTTGTGTGTTTGGGAAACTGGATTTCTAAGTCTTAAGACTATTTTCATCCACTAAGGAAAGAATTAGAGTAAAATGGAATCTACTTAGAAAATCCATTTTGCTTCTAGGTATTTGTTGAATTGAACATTCTAAGTATGATTTCGGAAGGTCTTACGTAACTGTATATTGAAAGGTCTTCTTTCTTAGGTAGTAAGATCCCAGACAAAACAAAACAAAACGAAATAAAATGTAGTGATAAGGTTCAGAAATACAGTAGGGGAACTATGTGTCTCAGAATTTCCAGGCCAGTCCTATTTCTAGTTGTAATATTGGATATTGTGGCCTCAGAAACTCCTATAATGTCCAAGAAATTCTAATATAACTGTGTCTACATTGCATACTTCAAGTTGCTTGTTACATACAAATATGACACACAAAATCCTTGTTCAACTTTTTTCCCTGAAGTGAGATTCAAACAAACAAATATGGTCACCATAATGGGAGACCAAGAAAGTATCATACTCAGCATTGGATAGTCCTCTAAAAGTCAGAGGAATGGAACCTTAGGGTCTTAGTAAGGGTAGATCAGATGGAAAGCAAAACTGGCTAAAGAAATTAGTTGATTCTGAGCAGAAGGACTGAAAGCCTTTAGGATATTTAATCTAGAGAAGAAAATATTAAAAATATATATAATGATTTCTACGAGCAGATGATATTATTGACAATGAAATCTGCAATTTTGACCATTAACTTGGCGTTTGTTTAGAGTTGGTTTACTGCACACAGTAATGGATTTGCACAAATTCATTCACATGCTCTCAACCTGGGCCCTTTGGGACTGTCTGTATACTGTCAGGAGGTAGCCAACGGGTGAAGTCTCTGATTGCAAAACAGGGATAGATGTACTGGCTCTTCCAGATGCTGGACTCCAGCTTTCCAGGTAGGATGTTAATGATACGGGGAGTGGGTCTCCATTTCCCTAAGTACAGGAAAAGGAATCATGGGATTCACCCCAGCAGAAAATATTAGTGTAAGCATTCGGAAGAAATTCTTGCTATTACAGTAACAAAATGCGACCCGAAACAAGATGGTGGGATTTCTCAGGGAGTACACAATTAACCATCTGACAGGGGTACGGAAGAAATGATTCTGAGGATGGCTTTCTAGCCTTCTGCTGCTCTGATATTTTCTGGAAGAATAAATTGACCCTGGGACAAAGTTCACTTAAGAAACAGTAGTTCTTGATACAGCGCCTCTTTATCTGTGGCTGATTTTGTGGAGAAAGTAGAGCCAAAGTCAAACTCAAGAGGAAAGGATTCTGGGAGAAAGTGTTGGACCAAGTGCTGATGGGACTGAATAACGGACACCATGTTATAGGCTCTCCTAGACTAGAGGAATGTGAAGAGCAAAAGTTCACAAGAACCCAGTCCTATCTGTGGACAGCGTCTCATCATGGCTGTGGACCTACCTTGACAACATGGCACCGGCAATGCTTGTGGGAGCTCACTTCAGTGAAATGTCAACAGTGTTTTAGGCAAGGTTGCTAACCTTCTCAGGTGGGGTATACATTGTCTTGAAAAAACAAGTATTTAAAGACTTAACTGCAATTACTAATTTTTCCCCTCAAAACCAGCTTTCTTACTTCAGGTTTTGGAAAGCTCTACCCAACCTCTTGCCTGTCCCACAGTCTGGTGCATACTTCTCACGACTTAGGATTTTCTTAAGTCTTCTCAGACTTAGGACTTCGGGGTGTGCCTAAGGTACTGATGCAGAGTCCTTACTTCCTGTTAGTGGCAAGAGTTCCCCACAGATGTACCCTTACAAAGAAGCAGATCCTGGAGACCTTGTACCTCTTGCCCTCCGGCTGAGCCAATGGCTCTGGGTCATCTGCCCACAGCTGCCGAGAGAATGATCTGGAAATTGCTGTTGCAGCCTGGTTATAGGCTGGCACTTTACAACAGTATGCTAAATTGAGCAAAAAAGCCAAGTGATCCAAAAAAGGATTCTTCAGTTTCACGAAAACTTTTCCCAGACACAGGTATGGGAACTTCCCAGAAGCTTTTATTAAATGTCAGGAAAAAAGAAAAGATGATGCCCATATATTGCAGACAATGAGCTGTGACTATTGGTTTGCCTTTTAATACCCATGTTACTGATTGAGGAAATGAAAACTCTCCGGACCGATGTGAAGTTGGATCTTTTTTCTGTTACCCTCTTGCTCCCCTGTCTGGATCCTCTGACGTCTTAGCCACCTCGACACCCACAGATCTGACTGGTCTTCCAAACCCCGCTGAGTGGCCACCTCTTTCCACCTCTCTCCAAACAAGTCATGACTTATTCTTTGGGGCTCCAATTGCTTTCTTTCTGGATCTTTCTGTCTTCCTTTGGAAGTACTGTCTGTAACTCCCCTTGTAGATGATTTGCTCCTTGAGGCTCTGGTCTGGACTACATTTGATTCCTTTTATAACTTCTCAGTTTCCAGGTGCTCAGTGAAGTATTTGCTGCAAAAATTAATATGACCGGGGGAAAACAAAATGAAAAAAAAAAAGCATCTCATACTTATAGGGTTCCCACTTGCCAAGAGGATGTTTTCTTTTGTTTAGAAAGATTGATCTCAGCCTAAGGGCAGGGGAATGTTTTCTTGCTTGGGCAAATCACTTGCAAGGCTACTATAGCAGCAGCTCAGATAGATGCTGGCTTACTGCTGAGAGCGTGTGAGGAGGATGGGAGAGGGAGGGCAAGCCGGGAGGAATGCACAGCGGGGCGCAAGACACCTGCCACCTGCCCGATGTGGGGGCAATGTGCCCCCCCCACAAAGGCTGTGATCCCCAGTGAAGCAACTGGCGGGGAGGGCTGTTGTGGCTCAAATAATGTTACAGGACCCAAAATGGAAACACTAACCAGAGGGGCACCATGTTGTAAGATATCAGCACCCCGACTGGTGAGTAATTAACCCCCCAGAACACTGAGTGTCCCTCTCCCTGTGTACTCCAACATGTCCTTTACATTCAAGTCACTCTGAACCAGATATAAAAGAACTTGGCACAGATGAGAACAGAGAACAGGTCTTTACAAAAGGAAAGGGAGAAAGGTAAGAAACAAAGAAAAAAAAGCCAGATGCCCACTTGCACCCTTAGCCTCACTGCTCTGGCCCCATCCCCCAACTTCTGGTTGTTTCTGCAGAACAGATTCCTTTTTATTATGTGATTCATGGTGTGGATTTGACCACTTCCTATCCTTGGAGGGGAGTTTCCCCATCTAGGAAGTGGTATAGTAAAATCTGCCATTTACCAACGACAGAGGTAAGAGACTGGCTTCTAGCTCAGTGTGAAAGGGACATGAACTCTTTCAGGCCTCAGGGTGCCTGCTAGTGAATTACTTAAAAGAGTACTTAATGGCATCCTGGCAACCTGGTTGTTTGCCAAAATAGGAAATGCACTCTGGAGAAAATCCTTCTCATTCAGTTTTGTTGGGAGAAAAATTCCTCTAGAAAGTTCAATTTCAGCGTAAGATTGGCCAAGTGCTTACCCTGACTGCTGAAGGTTGCTGTAGTTATTTATAAGGGGCATTAAGTTAATGTGTTACTTAAATAGCAAATGATGCACAATTGCTGAGCTCAAAATGTACATTTGCATTTGTTAATTCGCTAGGGGTCAACAGTAAAATCATTAGTTAATTGATGCCCATGAAGGGACCCGAAAGAGCAGGTGCTTCTTCCAAAAAGGTCAACTCCTTCCCCAGGGTGTAATTTGCACATTGGATAAACTCTGAGCCAAACAGATCTCCCAATCTTGGAAAAATTGGAAATGCTGTGGGCTTCGCGTCCCTATGACAGTTGCTACTGGCCCTCAGGGGTTAACTGTGATGCTATTCGAGCTAGTAGAGAGCAAAGCATTGCTTCTCCCAGAAAGACACAGTGGAGGATGCTGAGGTTGGGTGATGCGAAGGCAGAATGCACACCAATTTACAATATGTTATTGCTGCAACAATTATGATAACCCATTTGTCTGTAAAAATGCCTTCTGTTGTTATTAGATCATTAACCTTAACTGTAGCAACATGTTCCCAGTTATGTAACTGTGCTAGGAGCATTAAAGAACAACCCATCACAGGAAAAAAAAAATGCTCACAGTTCATGCCTTATAGGTTTCTAAGAAAAGTTCTGGCGGGGAGCAGAATATGCCACCCCAAAATATGCCATTTGGCCTATTGATTATTTTGAATTAAAGTTGCTTAAGAAACAGTACAAGGAGACTCTGACCCTCCTTTGTCCCTCTGAAAGCAGGAAATATATTTCTCATGTGAACAGTACCCTCCTTGAACCAGGAGGGTAGAAGGCATCCTTATGGCCAGAGATAAGGCATATAGAACTGAGAAGTCTACATAAACAGACCTGGTCACTTCTTCACTAATTTGCTACCCCAAGCCCAAACTTCATTGTCTTGCCAATTCTTCACAAATGTATTGTTTCTTTGTCTAAAAGGTATAAAAAAACTGCCTGCTTTTTATTTTTTTTATAAAAAGCTCTTAGGAGCTCCTGTATGTATGAAATTCAATTTGTTTTTGTCCTGTTAATCTGTCTTATGTCAACTGAATTATTATGTCAGCCAAAGAACCTAGAAGGGAAGAAGAGAAAGATTTCCTCCCTACAGCTTCAATCCCTGTAGCTGGGTACCAGTGCTTACAACTACCCAAGGTGCTGTAAAGCAGATTGCAGTGAAGGCTGTGAAACCCACAATTAATAAAACAGAAGTTGGACAAAGAGCTATGTGCCCAAATCTTGCCAGACTAAGCCCCAAAGTCAAAGTCCAATTACCTTTGTTCAAAGAATTTAAAAGCAAAAATCAACCTCAAAGGAAAACAGATGGAACTGCCAAATGGGAGCCTAAACACACTTCGTCTTACTGGTTCCAACCCCAAATTGGCAATTCTCTCCAGAATTTTTTCCAAAACTTTAACGAAGTTTGGTGACTGGAAGCCAAGCTTTCCACAAAGGCACTTTTCACCTGGTTTTGGTTGACACTGTTGCAAAAACATACAAGGATGGTATTTGACAAATTGTCAACACATGTTTAAGAATCAGCCTACCAAGGAACAGTGTGGATAATTGTGAAATACTTCATTGGCTAAAATGCGAAGGAACAGTCTGGGGTTGGAACTCAATCTTCACGTGGGTGGAGAACGTCACAAGACATTTACAGTAAGGGAAGAGGTTAGCAGATTAAGTGACAGTGTAATTTAAGAATATTTCTCCTAAATTATGCAAAAATGGAAAGCCTTTTGGAGTCAGTGGTTCTCTCCTTGTTCTTGAACTTTCTGTTTTCCAATTTCTTAGAACAGAAAAATAGAGATGTAGGAGCACGTAGCCAGTCTGAACTTCAGTTTTTCCATCTAAAAAACCCTGAAGGGATTAGATGAAGTAACCCCAAATCCTTTCTAGTTCTTAACTTGTAAATTTCTCTAGTTCTTAATTTATAAATTTCCCCCCTTTAAAGTCAGCAAGGTAGAAACAAGCTGGTGAATTCTCAAAGACAGAAAACAATTCCTCCCCCGAAATTCTCCTTTCTTAAATTGCAACATGCTCATCTGCTTTGATGTTTGAATCAGGAGCAGAGGTTCTAATTTGGGATTTCTGGATCAGTTAAGGATTTCTGAAGGAGCAAGCAGGGCAAAGAAAAGTACATGAGGCCATGTGCTCTGAGGAGGACCACCTTATCTCAGGAGAGAGTGGTTGAAGGCATCCCTTGCTTGGGCAGTGAAGCAAATGCCTTTTTTTTTTTTTCCATTTTTTAAAATTTTATTTTATTATGTTATGTTAATCACCATATATTACACCATTCGTTTTTTTTCTATTTTTTTATTACGTTATGTTAATCACCATACATTACATCATTAGTTTTTGATG
>NW_027397094.1:15096123-15147564 GCF_003265705.2 Callorhinus ursinus
GTTTTTCAGAGTCCATCATCTCTCATGGTTCGTCTCCCCCTCTGACATACTCCCCTTTTCTTCCTCTCCTGTTATCTTCTTCTTTTCCTTTTTTCTTAAAATATGTTGCGTTATTTGTTTCAGAAGTACAGATCTGTGATTCAACAGTCTTGCACAATTCACAGCGCTCACCATAGCACATACCCTCCCCAATGTCTATCACCCAGCCACCCCATCCCTCCCACCCCCCACCACTCCAGCAACACCCAGTTTGTTTCCTGAGATTAAGAATTCCTCATATCAGTGAGATCATATGATACATGTCTTTCTCTGATTGACTTGTTTCGCTCAGCATAATACCCTCTAGTTCCATCCACGTCATTGCAAATGGCAAGATTTCATGTTTTTTGATGGCTGCATAATATTCCATTGTATATATATATATATATATATCACATCTTTATCCATTCATCAGTTGATGGACATCTTGGCTCTTTCCATAGTTTTGCTGTTGTGGACATTAGCAAATGCCTTTTTAAGAAAAATTTTTCAACAACAACCACAACAAAATACCAAGCCCCAAACTCATAGAACAAAAGATCAGATTTATGCTTACCAGAAGCAGGGGGAGGGGAGGTTGGAGGAAAATGTTCAAAAGATACAAATACATAAGTCCTCGGCGGGAATGTGTAACACAGCAAGTGTAGTTAACCCTGATGTCTGATAGGGAGCTCAGCACAAAGAAAAAAATTTGTTTTCCTTTTTTTTGCTTTCTCTTTTTATTGTGTCTAAATGAGAGGGTGGACACAAACTAAAACTACCCTACAGTGATGTATGTCAGTTCTATCTCAATAAAACTGGCGGGAAAAAAGATAATTTTTTTCTCTAGAAATATCTTGTCCGTTTGTTGGCAAAACAAGAAGAGGTACTAACGTTTGTAGGGAAAGAGAAGGAGAAAGGCGTCAGGAAACTTAGTTTTCAGGTTGAGGGTTGGTTTTGAGCCCACCCCCTTGCTCAAAGGTGAGTTTCAGAAGCATGTGTGAGAACAGACTCCTGGCCTGGAGTTATTTGGAGAGATAATGAGTTAGCTTTTGAGTCCCCTCTCTGCCAGCATGATGCGGAATCTAGTTCCAGACCTGGGAGCTGTTTGATTCTGAAATGGAAGACTCCGGGAGGACACGAGCCCGCCCGGTTTCTCCATCATGTACCTTAGTGAAGTTCTGTCGCTTTCTACACGCAGATCCTGCCCATTTCTGAAGATTAGTTTTAGGGGTTCTATAGGCTGCTGTTATGAATGGTGTCCATTTAGATATTTACATAATTTCTCCGCTCTCTGCTGTATTTGCCTCTGCCTTGTATCAGTGGATACCACGGGATGCGTAGGTAGAAGAGAGTGATGGGCAAGACGGAAACTGGAGCCATGGAAATCACGTGTGATTATTTCCACCTTTTACCCTCATCAGGGTAGATCACCTTATTTCTTCTTAAACTTCTCTTTGTCCCATTTTTAATTATTGATGCCATGTATTTCTCTTTTCTCTCTTTTCATTAAGAAATCTCAAAACTTGTGAATGTTATAAGAGTACTAATGGAAAGAGAATGGTTTTCATATTCAACAAATTAGAAAGTTAATTCTTTCTGATAATCACTGGTTTTCTTTCTAATCAACATATACAGTGACATTCCTTGACCATTATCTAAATTCAAATCATAGAAGTAAATATAAAGAGGAGCTCTTGAATTTCTGCAAAATTCCTTCAGGAGCTGGCAGGGTCATGAATGGAATCAGGTGAATGCCCATAAATAGACATGTAAATTGTGACATGAGCTAACATAGTCAGGGAGCCCCCAAATTCTATCTACTTCTTTTTTTCCCAAAGATTTTATTTATTTATTTGAGAGAGAATGGGAGAGGGAGAGAGAGAGAGAGCATGAGTGGGGAGGGGCAGAGGGAGAGGAGGAAGCAGGCTCCCTGATGAACATAGAGCCCAACATGGGGCTCGATCCTGGGAGGATCAACTCCTGAGCTGAAGGCAGATGCTTAACCAACTGAGACACCCAGGCGCCCCACCTTATTTCTTAATGGAGAAATTATAGAGGATTATTTCCCTTTCTAAAAATATTTTTCATTTTAATTACTTTTGTAGTTAATGTGGGTGTTTTATAATAAGAAATCAATAATTTGTAAAATTATGTTTAAAAACACGCTTTAACCGGTTACTATACTAACTTCAAGTTATGGGTGAAAATGGTAATTAACTAGAGATGAAGCACAAAGGACTCTCCATTTGCCTACATGGTGGGAATTTCCTTCCCATACAGGACATGGAGGGTGGAGTTGGGGAGGGCAGAGAGACAGCTGTTTATAAACTTCTCACAATGTATCTATGCCAAAGTTCCTCAGTGTTTAACTTTGGGGTATATGCATGTAATTTTTTAACCTAACATGAGAAAAATCTTAAAATATATGAATACGTGTGAAAATTAAACAACACAAAATTCTATCAACTTTGACCTTTTATTCCTCTGCCCTCCGACCTATGGTGATTACTACAAAATAGCCCACTGTCTATTTTCAGACCTTTTCACTGCTTTTACACACATATTCAATTTGAAAATGTTTGACGTTTAACTCATTTACATTTATTGCAGTTTTTGATATGCTAATATACCATCTTATTTTATATTAGTCTAGGCACCATGATTTCTTATTTATTTTATTTCCCTTTTCCTCCCTTTATTAGATGGATCGATTCTTTTTTGCCCATTCATTTTCTTAAGTGGGTTTAAAAGTTATTTGATCTATTTCCTATTGCTTAAGTGGTTATGCTTATATTGTTAGCATGTTCATTTAAACATGTGTTAATCACTAAATTTCTAAAAGTAATTTCTACATCCTTCCTTACCAAAAGGGTAGACTCTTACTTAGCCCACCATCATTCCCCTCTTCTCTCTCATTACATTCTAGGCTATATTCATTTGAGAATTTAGTTTTAGATTTTCAGCTTTATTCATTATTATATATTTCAACCCATCTGTAAGTTTTACTGGGTTCTTTGCTTATTTAGCGTATATTTTATGCAAATTCATTCTTGGGTTGAATTTCTACTTTTTTGTAAATCATCCTTGAACAAATCTTTATTCTAGAGAAGGTTTGTTTCTGAGTCCTTGTGTGTCCACAAACATTTTGATACCATCGTCCTCACATTTGAATGCTCTCTCACTGGGTATAGAATTCTTGATTTGAAATAATTTCTCTTCAGAATATCTCAGGATTTCCTTTAACATTCAGTTTTGCTGATGAGAATTTCAATGAAAACCTGACCCTAATTCGGTGGAGGTAATCTACTTTTTCTCTCAGATCTTCTAGAAATCTCTAGTTCCTCTATAACTCTGAGACTTCATAAAGATACATCTTGTCAACGGACGTTTCTTGCACTTGGTCCTGGAGGCCCTTTCTTCGTAAAAATGGGTGTTTTTCTTCAGCCATGATACGCTTTCATTTATTTTTCTTTATGTGTTCCTCCATTCGATTTTCTCTGTTTCTGGAACTCTTGGAATGCACTTTCATGTCTTTTAACTCATTTCTCAGTCTGACCTTTCAGAGGAAAACCTTGCCACCCTCTGTTTTTAGGTCACTAATTTATCCATCACTGTGTCCACGCTTCAATTCTTTCCTCCCATTAAATGTTCTGTTTTCATAATCTAAGAATCCTAAGGTCTCTTACTGGGGCTTTGCTTCTTTTTCATAGCAGTGTATTGTTTTATGGTACAACATCATCTCGAATCTCTCTGATATTGATTAAACAGCTCGGAAGTTTATTTCTCTTTCATGAAATTTTTCTGGGGTCAATGTCCCGTGTCTCCTTTTTAGTATGAACATCTGGTGTTCTGACTTCTCTGTTTCCATCTAAGGAGGAACTAGATTAATCAGCACCCTCCAGGTGACTGCTATGCATTTGCTCTTCTGTCCAGAGGGATTTGCTGGTGATTGACTGGCTGTTCTGCACGCAGGTCTGTAATTACCCTAATGGGGAATTAGGGCCACTTCTGCTCTCTAACTGCCGACACTGAGCTGGGGCTTCTCTACATCTGCTCTTATCTTCCTAGTAGGTTTTTTCTGTGCATATGTTGCACTGTGGTTTCCTCAAGTCTTGTCAATTGGCTCCCATCTGCTTTCTATCTTCCAGAAATTCCTCACAATTTCAGGACCCCTCAGTGTCACCCCCTATTCCCTCAGTGCTGTCACAAATTTAGTCTTTAAGAGATCTCTTTTCCTGTCACTTAAAAGGATTTTGGGGGGAGGTAGGGAGGTGTGGGGTGGGAGACATGTGTGCTCAGTGAATGCTGCTTGTCCACTCCACTTAGCACCGCAGATGAAAAAAAACTATCTTATGTAGTCATCTCTTTTATTCCACATTTTCAGGAAGTAAGTTATTTCCACCAGCAAATTTTGTAACTTATTAAACCTTGTCTACTCGAAAATAGTAGCTTTGAAAATTAACTGTGTTGATGTAAATAGCATTCAAACATAGATTCACTTCTCTGGTTTCTTAAATGGACAACACCCAACTCAACGTAGTGAGCTCCGTGTTTATGCAGGACCATGGTCACGACGTGCTCTACTTTCTGGGGGGGCACAGAATGCCCACAGTTCTGGGTTCCTCCTTTCCTTTTCTGCTCTTAGTTTTATGACTTCTGACACCAACCTTTGTTCTCTCTCGACTTTCCACTTCTAATTTTCTGTGGAGCGGGGAACAACACAGCCATGCTGAGGATAATGGGTGTGAAGCCTGAGGGAAAGAGAATGCGCCTTGGCAAAGTGGCTTTTTGTAAACTATTTCAGGCCTGCAGGCACTTTTCGCTTACTTCTAGCCCAGGATTTTTCTCCAAGTAGGTAAGCCTTTACAGGGAAGTCTGACTCTGACAAATAGGGATGTTTCTGGCCTAATAGGCTGTGATGAAATTTAAAAAATTTATCACTGTATTATGTGTATATACACATACACAAATTAAATATCATATTAATATATAAAATATTGTATAAACATATAAAGTAATATATTCTTATATATTTCATATTTATGTATTATAAATATACAAATAAATAAAATATGTTATTTTATTACATATTAATTGTTTTATTACAAATAAAGTATATTATAAATCATTTACATATATAAAGAAAATCTAAATAAATGAAATATTTTATACATAAATATATAAATAAAATATATTTTGTATGTTTATAAATATATAAATAAAATATATTTTATATATTTATAGATAAATGTATACATAATGTATAAATATATAAATAAAATATAGATAAATATATAAATAAGCATATTTATATATTTAAATATGTAAATATATATATATATAAACAAGATACATACTTCACAACCAAAACACTGCTTGGTTCTTGCAGAAACCACCACCCACAGAGAAAAAAATTTATTTTCTAAGTATTAATATAAATCTTTATTTAACTCTCTACTTACTCATAAAATGTGAATGAGTGACTGGAACATTGAACATCGAGCATAGAGCATAATGCTGATAAAAATTTTGAAGGGGGTCCTAATAGTGCTTTTATTTCTTCCTGCAGATTAACTACCTTCAGCAGAATCTGTGCAAAAGTAATTTATAATGCCCCTAGCAGATTGCGCATGCATTCAGAGCTGCTTAACAAGGGCAGCCTGGCAGGTGGAGGTGATGCCCAGCCAGGGTCCAGTTCAGTATGGCTCCTGCTTACGATTTCTCTCTTCTAAAGCTTTTTGTTTTCCAGAACCAGACTCATGTTTAATAAAGTAGTATTTGCAGTGTCCATCCCCTTCAAACTCACTGCAGTAGGCAGGGGGGTAAAATGAATGAAACATTGCTTTGGAACCAAACAAACTTTGATTAGGACTCTGACACCACCAAATGCAAATTTGATAAACTTTGCAAGTGACTTAACCTCTATTCACCTGTTTTCTCATGTATAAATTTAGGAGAATAAAACTCACTGTCATCACTCTGCAGTCTGTAACCTTTTGTCCAAAGAACAAGGTAAAAAATTCTTGGCCTGATATTCAAGGCCTATTCAGTCTGGCACCAACGTATCTAGCACCCTCCTGCACAAAACACTCCCGCCAAGTCCCTCGTGCATAACTCTTCTTTCTATTACAACCATGTCTATCTGTCCTCATTTGTGTGGCAGGCAGAATAATGCCCTCTGAAGATATCACATCTGATCCCTTGAAGGTGTGACTTTATGAGGATAAAGGGTCTTTGCTGATGTAATTACATGGAGGATCTTTAAGTGAGATTACCCGGTATTATCAGAGTGAGTTTACATGGCCTCACAAGTGTCCTATAAGAGAGAGGTAGAGGGAGATGACACACAGACACAGGGGAGAAGGGACCTGAGGACAGAAGCCTGGGAAGCCAGGGAATGCCTGCAGCCCCCACCAGCTGGAAGAGGGGAGACAGATCCTCCCCAAAGGATCTAGAGGCAGTGTGGCCCTGCCCATGTCTCTATTTTAGCCCACTGATACTAACCGCCAACTCACCAGGACTGTGAGAGGACAGATTCCTGTTGTTTTCAGCCATCAGGTTGTGGTTTTTGTTATAGCAGCCACTGGACACTGATACAGTGGGTTTCCCCCAAAGCTGACCCTGAGACAAGGCTGTGAGTACAAGTATTTGGGAAGTGATAATAGGAGTTACTGCAAGGGGGCGGGAAACAGGGAGAAGAGGGGAGAACCAACAAAGGATGTATTAGAAGTTGGCCTGCTCTGTGTGTGGGCAGAATAGAACTCTGTGGCTAGAATAGGTCTTCAGCCACTGGAATAGAAAAAACCTGGTAGGAACGTGGGTAGCCTCTGTTGCAGTCCACCCATGCATCACTGAGATCCACTGTCCCCCCATAATGATTCCATTCTATTCTGTCCCTGATTCTTCAAACTGCAATCCTGAAAAAACTTAAAAAGATTAGTGGGATGAGCCAATGTCCTGATGCAGCAGTTGGGCGTGAGGCCATAATTAATATTTGTCAACTCCCTCTTCTGTCACCCATCGACTGGATTCTTCTCACCTGGCTGATGTTCCTTGCTGGTCTAAGCTGGCTTGTCCACTGCGACCCAGACCCTGATCCCTACAGCGTTTGAGCCATGGTTACTTTGCCCCTGTGTCAGGCCCTGGTTGCCACTGTTATCAGCAGACATGGAAACATCAAGATACACCCCAATGTATCTCTTGAATTCTGGATACATTCATTTCTGTCCCTTTATGTATCAGCATCTCTAACTTTCATGATAACCAAGGTCAGTTACTCACACCAGGAGAGCAAATGCTTTCCTTGCTGCTGGTCCTTCAGTATAAAGGTCCAAACTCACAAACCCACAGTTGTAGCTTTGGGTTAAGTGGGACCCTTACTGTTTCCCCTGGTGGAAGCATTCCATTCCTGGGGGCCATGACTTCTAATATAATAGACCTTAACGCTGTAGGAACCGATGCAGAAATCCCTAAGTGAGTTCCTGACAGTGATGATAGGGGTCAAGCCCACTTCTACTCCTCAATTTCTGAACAGTGTATTCTTGCTATTGGGGACACAGCACCATATAATTGCTGTTGGTTTAAAGTACATCACATCTTGGAGGCCGGTGCCCCACCCCATGGGATGTCATCCCCAGATGGTGCCTTGCTGAGGCTCTTGGAAGCCATCCTGGTATTCTAACAAGCTAATAACTTCTGGGGTAATATAGTTTCTGATAGGACTAATGGATTCCATAGTGATGTGCCCATTGTCAAACCTCCTTCAGTGTGTAGTGGGTCCTTGGTCCAAGGTGATGTTATTTCCCATGTTGGGAAATGACTTTATAAAACCTCAGTTAATGGTACTGGAAGAAGTAGTGCAGGCCAGGAAAGCAAACCCATACCTGGGATATATATATGAGAGTAAAGACAAAATATCATCCCCTCAGGGTGGAAGGTATGCCATAGAGCTAATTTGGTCCTACTGGTTAGACCCCTTGAGGGACAGTGCTATTCTATAGTGTAAGTGACTGAGAGCTTTTTTCATTGTAATATGTGTCCGACATTAACCTTTTGATTGTCAATTAATTCATTTCAAAGACATCTGGAATAAACATATCTCCAGGTACACAACTAAATAAATAGCCAGATGCCTCACCCATAAAGTTCCCCTTTTACAAAGCCCCAGCTGACCTAGATGACTGATCGCTTGAGCGACCCTTCTCCCTTCCTGTGCCTTAATCCCTGATCTTAAGTTTTAAATCCACCAATAGTGAACTCATGAAACCCTAGGCCCCACACCCTCAACCCTAATAAAGGAGAACCCCAAGTCCTCTCTCTCTCTCTGTGTCTCTCTTTTTTTTTTTTTCAAGATTTATTTATTTATTTATTTGAAAGAGAGAGCGCGCACACACACACACACACATGTGGGGGGGGAGGGGCAGAGGGAAAGAATCCCAAGCACACTCTTTGCTGAGCGTGGAGCCCTACACGGGGCTCAATCTCAGGACCCTAAAATCATGACCTGAGCCGAAACCAAGAGTCAGCCACTCACTCTCTCTCTCTCTCTCTTTATCTCTACCCACAAACTCACTGTGTAGTCCCAGGCATGCTGTGTCCCCTTCCGGACTTATGAGTAATATACTTTGTTTTATCAAAGTTCCCTTAGTTGTTGCTGGGATGGGTCTTGCAGTCATAAGATGCACAAGGGCCAGTCCAGCCACAAAATTGGCTGTGACTAGGGTAATGTCTGTGGGGGCTCACTACCAGTAGTATGTATGGCACGGGGGGGTGAGGCTTTCCTAGCTGATGGCATCACTATCAACAAGCTGAGCCCGACACAAAACACAATCCTAGGGCTCACCGCACGTCTCTCTCAGATTTTCATCACTGACAGCATCTCGATCAGACCTGGTAAATCAGAGTCCATGCTATTTGCCCATGTATGGCTTCCATTCCCACCACATGACTACTATGTTCGTGGACCTCCCCCACATTGCCTACTCTGTGTGTGAATCTGTGTCCCCCTTAAGTCTCCAACACACCCTCAGCTCACGATCTCTCACCTGTTCTTTGCTACAGTCACCTCTTAATGGACTCCATCCAGGTCCTGGTCTACCAGCTGTCTGAGGGAAGGAAGGCGTCTCTGCCAGGGCTGGAGTTATCTGACAAGCCACTCTGAGGCCTCTGGGTGTGAAAGCTGCACAGTGGCCCGTGCCGAAAGGAAGCCCAAACTCTGGTCCCACTTCCCACTTAGTCCCTAAAATCACTCTACTGACGTGCCATGTCTCAGCAAGTATCTTTCATGAATGCCACCCTACCAGGATTTTCAGCTTCAGTTTATGGTCCTCCTCTCTCTGGTGCATCCAATCGAGTCCTCCTGGAGGGAGAGGTAATAGTCTATAACACCTTCCATTTCTTACTCTCTCTCTTCTCTCCCCAGGTGTGATTGTGTACCCATAGTTTCCTTCACATAGAAGGAAACCAAATTAAGCCTAAGACTATAATGGCGGATACATGTCATTGTAAGATTTTCCTAACCCGTAGAATGGACAACACCAAGACTGGACCTTAATATAAACTATGGTCTAGATAAACTGTAGGTGACAATGGTGTGTCAACTGATGCAGGGTCATCGATTGTGACAAATGCAGCACTCTGGTGGGGAGTGCTGATACGGGGGAGGCTGTACGTGTGGGGGGCAGGGAGTATGTGGGAACTCTCTGTGCCTTCTGCTCAGTTTTTCTGTGAACCCAAAACTGCTCTAAAAAGTAAACTCTACTAGAAAAAAAAGGCTGATTTTCATACAGCAAGTGGGAGAGTTACACCATTCCCATTTGCCTAGCTTTAGCTAGACCACCGCACAAAAGTTACGTGAACGGATGACTTACAGTTTCTTAAGTCCTCTTAGCAACCTTTAAGATGAACTGATAGGCATAGCGTGAGTGTCTACCACTGTGAAGCAATAGTGGATCAGACACCCATCATATACAACAGTATGAATACCAGGAGTTCCCTTTTCCGTAATTTTTTTTCTCAGAAGCCTGCTGTGCTCTGGAGTTTCAGCATCACTTACTGCTTGTATGTTAGGTGTGCATTCACTGAGTAACTATATAGGAAATACCTACAATGACCAGGCCCTGAGCTACATGCCGGAGATACCATTGTTGGTATTATTTTTTCTTTTTAAGATTTTATTTATTTATTTGACAGAGAGAGAGAGAGAGCACAAGCAGCGGAGCAGCAAGCAGAGGGAGAAGCAGACTCCCCGCTAAGCAAGAAGCCCAACTCGGGGCTCGATCCCAGGACCCCGGGATCATGACCTGAGCTGAAGGCAGATGCTTCACCGACTGAGCCACCCAGGTGCCCCAGAGATACCACTGTGAAGAAGACATTGCGCCTTCCGTCAAACAACTGAAACATGGACTGGGAGCTGCAGATAAGGGAGGAGGCAATTGCAGTGTGGACAAGTGGCCCCCCAGATACCAGGAGGGTGCACAGGAAGAACCATGGAGGCTCCACAGAGCCTCAAGAAGATACCATCTAAGCCGAATTCACAAGGACCACGAAATTGGCAAGGGCAACGGACATGAGGTCAGGCAAGGAAATAACTTGTAAAAAAAAAAAACCAAACAAACAAGAATCAGGGGAGAATATGAAATATTTGGAGGAACTGCAAATAGTTGAGTGGGAAGTTTCTACCTAGAGTCTCAGAGGGAGCATGGCCCTCCTATCTAACACCTTGATCTCAGACTTCTAGCTTCCAGAACAGTGGAAAAGTACTTTGCTGTTATTTTTCTGCCACCCAATTTGTGGTATTTTTTCTTAGCCAAGCTTTAGGAGATGAATACAGAGGGTGTACTCAGAACCCTAGTGCAGAGCCACCTGGGGAAGGTGGATCATGAGATGGCCCTGGCAGGGGTGAGGACCACAGAGGGAGGGTCCATCTGGTGGGATCTGTGATCTTAAAGGTGATGCAGCCCTTGCTGCAGCTGGTAGCTGCTGGGGGTCAGGTGAGGGAAGGCATCCTCCGATGTCCTGCCAGTGACTCATTTTTTTCTTTTTCTTTTTTTTTTTTTAAGATTTTATTTATTTATTTGTCAGAGAGAGAGAGAGAGAGCGAGAGAGCACAAGCAGGGGGAGGGGCAGGCAGAGGGAGAAGCAGACTCCCCGCTGAGCAGGGAGCCCGATGTGGGTCCTGATGCCAGGACCCTGGGATCATGACCTGAGCCGAAGGCAGACACGTCCCCGACTGAGCCACCCAGGCATCCCGTGTGACTCTCTTTTTCTGGACCTAAGTTAGAACCCAGTTGACGTGGGGGCGGCCAAAATGTAGATTTTGGTGCAGGGTGTGGAATAGATCTGTGGAAGAGGAGACAAACACTGGCATTATTAGGGACTCTCCCGTTAGGCTGGCGGGAGCAGCAGACGGGGCTCTCTGACCAAGTTTAGAAACATAGGATAACAAATACTGCACCAGTTCACCCTAAAAGTGGGATGTGAAGCTGGTTTAAAGCGGAAAAGGACCCTAAACACAAAGGTAAAATATTAAAATCCATTATGGTCTAATGAGTCCAAGTAATGGTCAAATGACCTGGAGTCAAGAAAATCAGCCCATGTTGAATCGGGAACAATTTGGACATCTGCATTTTAGACAAAAAAGTTTGTTTGTTTGTTTTTTAAATCACTTGTTCTACCTAGCTTTCATCATTATTTTGAGAAGGAATTGAAACAATAGCACTAGACATTGTTATGAAGAAACAGAGGAAATTTAGGGCTGAAAAACCTAAAAACAAAAAAATTTAAAAGAGAGAAAATGTAAGGTTGCACACAGGTTAAATCTGCCCAAATCAAGAAGCGAGAGAGTAGGTTGTTAGAGTGGTATTTATACCACGATCACTCTATAATGTCCTGCAGTAAAAATTAAACTGGTTTTTGTGATGTGGTTGTTTCCAAAAGGATTTGAAGCACTTATGGATTAAAACAAGTAAGATACTTAAAATAAAAATCCCCATCCTTCTTTAAAGGGAACAGTACTTGGTAATGAATTTGAGATAAAGCTTTCTTTCATATAAAACAGGGTATTTATGTTTATATGTAATGCAATTTGTAATAAATGTATATAATTTTATATTATGTCGTTATATTTATATAGAATATTTTTACATTTGTGATTTAAAAATGCATTAAAAATCCATTTGCAGGGACAAAAACCCTGGAACACAAAATTCATGAAACTAGTCCTGGCATAAAGGATGGTGGGCACTATCTTTACCCAGTATCTTGTTTGGGCTGCTAATAAAAGAACATTATATTAAGTCTTTAGTCAAAAATAACATTCTGAGATTCTTTGCTTTCCAGTGTTTTAAATTAGTATCGAAATAGAATGCAAGAAATCACACCACCTTGTAACCAACATGGCCTTAGCACATGTTAGAGCCCCTGAGGGTCGTGGGTGGGATCTTAGTAAATCCACAATTATTACTCTGAACATGTCTAACTATTCATCCTTGCTGATTGAAGCCAGGGTTGGAGGTCATTGCAAACATGATGTATTACCGGGAAAAATTGAGATCATTGAACAAATTCATCGGTGCCCTATTCAGCCCACACCGAACACGAACGGCAGAAGCCCACAAAAAGGGCCTTGAGAGTTCCTGCCTGCGCCCACGGACACAACGCCCGAGGCCCACCACAGCCCCGCAAAGCCAGGCGGGCGTGGAACACAGAACGCAGGAATGGCCTCTGTTGGGTGAGATAGATCACTCCACGTCTGTGCTGCTTCACTGAAAAGGGGAGCGAGAAAAAGAACCTCAACTGGTAGTGGATAGATCCCTTGAACAGAAACTTCAAGGAGGTCATAAATCTAAGAGGAAGAGAAAACCTGAGTTGCAAATACAAAGCCGGTATAAACCCAGGGAACACACTTTGCGGTGTATAAGGAGAAAGAGGAGTATTTCTCCTTGAGAGACCTTGATGCTTTCCCTGCAGGTGCTCGGGACACTTTCTCATAGCTCGCTAGAGGCTGAACAGGGGCAGTGTATTTTTTTTTTTTAAGATTTTATTTATTTATTTGAAAGAAAGAGAGTGAGAGAGAGCAAGCACAGGAGCGGGATGTGGGGGGAGGGACAAGGGAGGAGAAGCAGACTCCCCCCTGAGCAAGAAGCCCGTTTCTGGGCTCCATCCCAGGACCCCGAGATCATGACCTGAGCCGAAGACTGACGCTTAACCGACTGAGGCAGCCAGGCACCGGGAGGCAGGGGTGGGGGCAGTGTATTTTAATGGCCAGGTAGGTACAGAGAGGTTAAAGGTCTTGCCCCAAACAACCCAGGAAGTTAGCAGGAGAGCTAGATGAGCCTTCACAGCCCCATAGTTTCCAGGACTTTGATCATTTAATTGAGTCAGGCTGCAGTTCTCAGAGGGTCTGGAACTCACCAGATAACTAGGCTTCCTCCAGGCCCGAAGCACATTACCAGCTTCGCGATTGTGCTACCAAGATGCAAAGAGACTCTGTGTGCACAGTACCTAACCCCCAGGGCCCCTGTGCGACTAGCGACTATTGTAAGGTTTTATTGCTGAGAGATGTAAGGGGGGGGGGGGTTGACAATAAAAATCAAGCTGGGCAGAGCAATGCCTCTGTACTTAAAAAGAAATATATATATATATATATATATATATATATATATTCCTAGTGTTTAATATCCAGATGCCTTACCACATTTGTTTGTCTATTGAGAAACATTTTCGTGAAAGGCTACATAAATGGTATTTTGGTAACTCTTATATAAAACAGTGAATCACCATTGTTACCTCTTAGAAAACACAGGTCCAGGGACACCTCCGTTGGGGTGGCATGCTCCCCGTTTAACTATAAGGATGCTTCCCAAAGGACTGTAAGCAGAAAGAATGCTTTTCTGAGTGTTAAAAATAAGTAGCTACTCACCCACATAAAGGTATAAATGATGCCAAGTGATTTCAAAATATAGTGATTTGACTGATTATCCCTAGTAGGATATATCCTAATGGCAAAAAAGAACCCCAAAGAAATTGTTAACTACATTGAGTACTTAAATTGTTACTAACCATATTGGTGGTATTTTTCTGAAACTAATGCTTTGGCTTTGACTGAATTCTCTTGCTCCCAATAGGACCTGTCTCAATCTGACAACAATTTGTCCTAAGTGATGTGCTTGCCAGGATTCCATGGCACAAAGGCAGCAGGGACATAGGAAATGTTGCTGGCAAAGTCCAAAGTGAAGCTGAAGGGACTTTAGTGGTTTCCTGCCAACAGTCATGTGCTGGGCTTGGCAATCAGAAGGATGGTCCTGAGCATCCAGGGATGAACCAAGATACAAAATACAAGTCCAGGTGAAAGGCTGCAAGGCAGAACAAAGGAGGCTTTTATCGAGATGCTGCGGGTGGGAGCCATGAAAAGCCGCAAGCTCACCTTATCAGACCAAGGACCAGATTTTTGTTTCCTTCTCACCAAGAGATGCCAGGAAACCTGTGATCTTCTGCCAAAGACAGGAAAGTGAATTCTTTCTAAGGATTCGTTCTGAAAGCCTTTCGTAGACAGTGCCAATGAAGAAAGAATGGCCTTTGGTGGTTGTGCCATTCCAAACTCTCTGACTGACAGACCTGCTCATGACTTCTCCTGTGCATTCCCAAGAAAAGGGCATTCTAGAAAGGCTCAAGTTATTTCCAAACATTGTGCATATTCTTCGTAGTGTCTCAGTCCTTCAAGGACCACACAGAAGTACAGCACCAGTCACGTGGATTTCCGCCAAGCAGCGTAGATGTGCTCACTTGCCCTGCGGAGAGACCACTTAGGCATGAAAATGCAGAATGGGATCATTTCTATTGAACTTCAAGAGAGCTAGTTAATTTTTAAAAATAGTTCATATTGCCTTTAATAAATGAGAAAAGGGAAACTCAGGCCCAGGCAGAAATGAGATTCTAAATGTAACTTCCTTAGGCAACGTGCAGTCAGATTTTGTGTGGTGTCTATGGTAAGTGTGGGCTGCTATCACAGAGCCTGAACTCGCAGGGAGCTCTTCATCAACTCTGCATTATTAGTGAGATGAATCTGGAGCTTCTTTCTCGTGCCAAGTCCTTTAGGTTAAATACGTACTGAAAACAGTCCTCCCCCACTTTGGTTCAGGGAGTTTAGAAAGACCTTCCTTCAGGAACCCATCTAGGGCTTTGGAGACCAGAAGGAGAGCAGGATGGAATATGGGTGAAAGCAATGCCGGGGGTTGTTAAAACCAACGGGTGGGGGGAGGAAAGCCAAGCATCATTCTGTTTTACTGTTCTATTGAGACCCCTGGCTCAGAACACAAGCTAGGTCTGTGACTCTTGAACGGGGTAGTTCCTGTGAGCCCTGCAGTGAAATTTTTTTCCCTGGGGGGCTACAGGAGCTGGTGAGAAGTGGAGGGTGTTGCCAACACACATGCTTTGTCATTTAGAACCGCCCAGGGAGCAGTTACGAAACACACACCTGCAAATTGCAAGGTGATTACTTCCCCAGGTGACGTGCAATAAGACACGCAGGGACATCGGTCCTCATGTGTCTCCTTCCCAGAAATGCCTTCAGGTAGAACATTGCCTCACTTGGAGGAAGGTGGCCCCAGCCTAGGAATTTGGCCACAGAGGATTTATGATTCACCTTAAGGACTGGAGACATTTAGAAGCGAGACCAATTGAGCATGGGAGTGTGAGAAAAATCTGCTCTGGTCATCTGCTGATCTGGGAGCACCCTCTTCCCTACTCGTCTGGGAGCAGGTGATGGCCTTTTGGCAGCCTGGGGAGTCAAGTGCAGTAAGAGACCTTGCAGCTATTCTAGAGAATCGCTGTGCTCTCAGCTGCAGAGAGAAAATAGAGAATGTCTTTTTTTTTTTTTAAAGATTTTATTTATTTGAGAGAGAGAATGAGAGACAGAGAGCACGAGAGGGAAGAGGGTCAGAGGGAGAAGCAGACTCCCCGCTGAGCAGGGAGCCCGATGCGGGACTCCAGGATCATGACCTGAGCCGAAGGCAGTCGCTCAACCAACTGAGCCACCCAGGCTCCCGAAAATAGAGAATGTCTTAAGTCTCTCCAGACAATACCTGTTGTCGTTAGTTCTTCCTCAAGGTTTGTATAAAGCTCACTGATGCACACATTCAAGAGAGCCACTTGGAGGGCCCACCATGGAGGGTCCACCATGGACTAGGCCTTATGTCAGGGGCAGGGTGGTATGCAGCTTCATGAGGCCACGTGAGTGGCCGCGAGGAGTCTTGTGGAAGTTGTTCACCTGTGTTTCGACGGGGCTCTCTTCTCTCCCATAACCCCTGGCTATTTGTCAGCACTGCCACTTTGAAATTTGAGAAACCTATCCCTGGAGGGCAGAGGGAGGCGGGACCAGGCTGTACTCTGAGGGCCCTTCAGTACCAGCTGCATGGAGAGTCATCCTAAGCCATTCAGATGGGAAACCTCCATGCAGGAGAGCCAAGCACACTTGTCCCAAGGACTTTGATCATGTGTTTCAAAGGACCGGATGACCTTAAGGGAATCCACATGATGGGAATCTTGCAGGCACCAGGGTGTGGTTGGTTATCTGAGCTGCCTTCCTGCTTCACTGCCTACATGGTCATATAATTAGCTTTCCCCCCCACTCCATTCTGGGGTCTTTCATTATTTCCCGGATGCTGTCACTGGGGCCCTGTGACCCTCTCCCAAGACCTGATTTCTCTGAGCCCTTGTCAGGCCCAGTTGGCTGGGAACAGGGCCCACTAGGTGGGAGAAAGGGGAGGCTTACAAGCTACAGAATTGCTAATTTCCTCAGGAATCCTCCAAAGCTCTCTTTGATCCCTTAAGAGGATCTCAATGAATATGTACATTTATTTTATGCATTTTTAAAAAAGTTTATTTTGCAGATCAGAATATATCTTATGATCTTATTTTTGCCCAGGGACCCAGGGCAAGGAATTAGAAAATGAACATAAAATGAGAAAAAACGGAGAATCCCAGAATCAACTCCCTTTACTTCACTCGTGTTTTGTCGAGCTCAGACTATATTTCAAAGCCGTTATAGGGTCTGTGCAAATTCCAAGAAACACATGACATGTGGTCTCCGATCTCTAATCATTATTTTTATTTACTTTGCTAAATATTTTTTAAAAATAATATAGTCGTATCAGATAAATTTGGAAAATAAAGTGGGAAGTAATCCCAAATCCCACCTAACATGCTCTACAATTTTCAGATTAGCACACGTCCATCTTTGCCTACATCTCTGCACGGTTTTTTTTTTTTTTTTTCCAGAGACAACCATAGGTTATGTTTGACTTTACAACCAGTTATTTATTTTTATTTTTAAAAATTTAAAAAAGATTTTATTTATTTATTTGACAGAGAGAGACACAGCGAGAGAGGGAACACAAGCAGGGGGAGTGGGAGAGGGAGAAGCAGGCTTCCCGCGGAGCAGGGAGCCCGATGGGGGGCTCGATCCCAGGATCCTGGGATCATGACCTGAGCCGAAGGCAGACGCTTAACCAACTGAGCCACCCAGGCGCCCCTATAACCATTTATTTTTTACTTGATGTTACAATAGATTATAAAATAAAAACTTCCCCCAAAACATAAAAACACAAAACAAAACAAGCAAACAAACCAAAACTTCCTATATAGCTTTATGGTCCTTTCTTTCTTTCTTTGATCATTTCTTCTAACTGCATTTATACTTAGATATAATTTTACCTGAAAGGGACAAAATCACACATGTTGGGGGATCTTCTACAGCTTCATTTTCTCTTTTCTCCTCCCCCTCCTCTACTTGTCAAACTGCTGACTTCGCAACTAGCCCCAAATTTAGCTTTCTTACCAACGTGGTGTGAATTCTTCCTTACTTTCATCGGTTCATAAAATATAATCACCCTCCCCCCACACACACACACGAACACAGAGTCTTTTGGCACTGTTTTACAAAAATGGGATCATATTATGGCAATTTCTTTGCATCTTTTCTTCTTGCTCAGTAAAAGCACTAATTCATTCTTTGTGAGAGCTTTCTGAAATTCCATGGAGTGGATGTGTCATAAATTATTCAACAATTTCCCTATTCATCATTATATACCGTGTTTACAATTTTTAACTCTACAAACAAAAACAGCATCTTAGATAAACATTTTATACAGCTGGCCTTATAATGTTGATACTTTTATTTCTATGGTAAATATTCCCATGAGTGGGATTGCAATTTATTTTACTTTTTAGGAGACTTTGCCAGATTGCTTTCCCCCAAAGGCTATAAATACTCACATTTCCATCAGCAAATGGGAGAACGTGCTCTTCTCTCTTGCCTGCCAGAGCAAGAGCAGAAGGCTCTTCCTTAAACCTGGCATTATGGATGTAAGTCATATATCACTGTTAATTTAACTTCCAATTTTACCACTACTACCAAACTTGAATGTCCTTTCATATATATACCAAACATTTGGAGTTGCTTTCCTGTGAATTGCTTGTTTATACCCTCGTCCACATTTTTGGGGGTTGTAGGTCTTGTTCTTGTCAATTTGTAAGAGTTCTTTGTATGGTATCATTTTTATTTTGACAGATTTCAAATCCGATTTCAAATACAATTTCTGCTTACCTATCTTCTATCTTTTCCTACATAAAAGTTAAGCCTTTATGTAAGTATATCTATTTTTCCTTAACAGATTCTGGATTTCCTGCCTTGGGTAAGAAGGTACTCTAAATTTTACATGTGATCTTTCAGGTTTTTTCTGAAGGTTTTTATGGTTATATGTTTATACTTCAGTCTTCTTCTATCTGGAATTTCGACTTTCATATGCTTTGAAACAGAGCGCAGTTTTGCTTTCTTTCAGACAGATAGGTGTTTATGATAGCACGTTGACTAACCAAACCATTTTCCCACAGAATTAAAATATCACACTTACATCTTACAGTCTTGTATATCCTTGGGTGTCTTTCTAGTTTAACTATATTGTTTCACTGATCTATGTTTCTATCCCAAAAGCAATGCCATATTTATTTGTCAGTTTGTATGTTTAATTCCTTCCCCTCTTTAAACAATGAAAACAAAACAAAACAAAACAAAACTTTCCTACCTATCTGTTGGCATTTATTTTCCCATTTAAACATTTATGTAACTTTAGGTGATAATTTTAAAAAAACACTGTTAGGATTTGCATTGCTTTGGATGTAGTTTCAGACGCTGTAATAAAGAACCAAAGTGATAGTGACTTAAACAGATAGGAGTTTTGATTTGTTTGTGTTTTTCTTACAAAAAATGCCAAATATAAGCAGTCCGGGAATGATGTGTCAGTTTTGTGGTAACAGAGCCAGGTTCTTTCCATCTTTTGCCTAGCCATCTGTGGAGATGGTGGGCTGCTCATCTGCATTCCAGTAAAAAAGGGAAAATGAACAAGGAAAGGTCAAGCCTGCCTTCCCCACCCCCAACACCACATACACTCTAAGAGTGGAGGTTGCTCATACAATTTCTGTCTGCACCTCACTGGCCTGAGCTTGATCACAGGATAGCACTCAGTTGCAAGGGACACAAAGGAAGCTCGCTGTGATGTCATGATTTATAAAAAGACATATGTATTTGGTATTTATCCCCAGTCCCTAACCCAAGCTCCTAAACTCCTTATAAATTCCTAAGTGATAAGAGCCCAGGAGCATCTTTTGTTCTATTGAGGTCATTCTGAGTGGGCTCCTGGATGCCTCCTGGATGGGGCTGGTCACCAGAAATATGAAGGAGAAGCTTGGAATTTTCAGCCCCACCTCCCACTTCTCTAGAGAGAAAAGAGGGGCTGGAAATGGAGTTAATGATTGTTCATGCCTATGTGAGGAAGCCTCTGTTAATCCCAATAGTGTGGGGTTCGGCGAGCTGCCAGATTGGTGAACACATCCCCGTAGTGGGAGGGTGATGTGCCCCCAACTCCATGGGGACAGAAGCTGTGGCACTTGGGACCCTCCCAGACCTCCCCTATGTATCTCCTCATCTGTATACTTTATCATATCCTTTAATACGCCAGTGAGTGTAAGTCAGTCTTTCCCTGAGTTCTGCGAGCTGTTCTAGCAAATAACTGAATCCAAGGGGAAGGAGATCAAGGGACTCTTCAATTTGTAGCCAAGTTGGATAGAAGTTGTGGGTAACTCGGGTACCTACTACTTGCAATTGGCATCTGAAGGTGGATAATGTCAGAATTGAGTTAAATTGTAAAACACCCAGCTGGTGACGCATAATTGCTTGGTGTGTGGAAAAACCCACATGTTTGGTGACCAGAAGTGACAGAGGTGAAGTGTTCCGTGTGAAAGAAAAGGAAGAAAGGCACAGGAGGACAACCGTAGGTTTTTCTCATAGACCGGCAACCACAGTTAAATAGTGGTTCAGTTAAATAGCAATGTTCTTACAGAGAAAAGGAGAAAGGACATTGGAGGATAAAACATTCTCTACCACGGGATTCCAGTGGGAATTACATTAACGGTATAGTACACAGGTGGAGAGATACACATTTTATGGAAATTAAATTTTCTAATCCAAAAAGTTTATGCCTTCTCATTGCTCAACATTTATTTTATCTCCTTCAATATGTTTTTTAATAATTTTCTTTATTGAGCACCCCTACATTTCACATTTTTCCTCTTGATTTATTGATGTTATGAATTATGTTGATAGATTTTTGTACTTTTGAAGCATCTTTGAAATACATGAATAAATCCAAATAGGCCATAGTGCATTAACCTCTGGAAACATCAAAACTACTGAGTTATATTTGCTATATTTTTAGTTTATATCTCAACCATACATAATATTGGTTGAGATTTTTAAAATATTGGTTGA
The DNA here is from genome assembly GCF_003265705.2 of Callorhinus ursinus. Taxonomy (NCBI): domain Eukaryota; kingdom Metazoa; phylum Chordata; class Mammalia; order Carnivora; family Otariidae; genus Callorhinus; species Callorhinus ursinus. Next base: position 15,116,969 of record NW_027397094.1, read on the forward strand.
TGTTTGGTATTAAAATTATGCTAGCTTCATAACCTTAATCATGGGGGACTTTCCATCTTTTTACATGGCTTAGAGTTGACAGTTTAAAGAACAATGAAATCCGGACCTTAAAGATTAGATGAAGCTCAGCTGTGAAACCATCTGGACATGGAAACTTTTATGTTAATAGCTTTCTACATACCTTTCCAAGCCTTTGGTGGTAATTACTCTGTGTACGTTCTCGACTTTATCTTTGGTCAATTTCGTCAATTTATGATTTGTTATAATGTTATGCATTTCCTCTAGAGCTTCACATTTATTACCAAGAGGTTGTAGAAGGCAGTTCTTTTAAATTTCTTCTGTGTCTCTGTGATCTTCTCTATCTATGGCTATGTCTCCTGCCCTATTCCCAGTCATACATATTTTTCAGTCTTTTTTATCTCAACTTTTATTTTAATGTTTTTTAAGTCATAATTAAACTCATAAAAGATTTGTGTAGTATAATGGTATCTTCACAACACTAGACTTTAGATGCATTTATCTTTTTTCTTATTGTTTGTCGCTGTTTCTTTCTTATTACTTTTCTCACTTTTATCGTTGCTAATTGCCTATTCATATTTTCTTTTGGTTTATCTTTTTGTTGTTTCTCTAATTTTCTGTGATACAGACTAAGTTTCATTATTTTTAATCTTTCTTTTTAGATAAAAACATGGAAGTTTCTAGATTTCCCTCTGAGCACAATTTACACTTTCAGTTTGGATCGCCTCTTTGTTCCCAAGTTTGTCTGAGGTTGTATTTCTTAATTTCTGATTTTATCACTTTCTATGATTCACTGAACTCCATTTGATGATGATAGAAACACAGACTTTAGAATCTCTCCTTTCTTTGTTCTATCAACTTGGAAAACAGTTTTTTATTATCTACATGAGGGGTTATGGATTCGTAAATTCCTTTATGTTCTCAATTATTGTCTGTTACATATGACTGATTCCGAAAGGGTTGTATTAAAATCTCCCACTAATATTACCTTGTTATAGAATTCCTCTGTTTCTAATAGGTTTTGCTTCGTGTATTTAGCTGCTCTTTTTTTGTGTGTGTGTTCACAGGGGTTTATGAGTTGTCCTGTTTGTCTGGATTGTCTGAGAAGTAGGCACCCAGATAGGATTAAAGATGGATGTGTTACACCAGAGGAGCAGCCTGTGAGAGAGAATGGGGAGGGACTGGGAGGGCTGGAAGAGGCATCAGACCCTGAATAATGGAGAAAGTAAAGCAAAGTTGAGTTGAAGTGGTCTAGACCACCCTGAAATCTAATGAAATGTTTAGGAAACCCTCGAGCCAAAGTTGTCTGTCAGAGGAGTCCTGTGTCTTCAACAATGGGCCTACCTGGGTACCCCATTCTCCCCTGGCCTGGGAACATCTTGTGGGAAGCCTGACCTCACCACACGTGCTATGGATGGATTTTGGACGGCAGCAGCTGAGGCTCAGGGTCAATTATGCTCCCTCTAGTAGGAGGCCAGCTAGATATATTCCAAGGACAATCATTTTCATGCACCTCCTTCAAAAATAACCACATTCAGCTTTTATTAACTGAGTGATTTAGCGTTTTCCAAACCTATTAGATCACAGAGTCCTTTTTTGTTTTTTTCCTACAGAACCCCTGGAGCATACTTTGGAAAATGCTCTTCTAGCTGCATGTCCTTAGGCATTGTCCTTGGTCACGTCTAAAATATTGTAACAATGATACCTCTGAAGACAGAGAAAGCATTTGGATCAAGTTTACAGCTGATATAGAACAAAATGGAAAACAAATTCAATAGATTTATGGAAGTTCCTCTTCTTATGTACCAGTTTGGCTCTAGAAGGCATTTTGAAAGCCATTTGCTCATAAATCCAAAGTAGGGAGGCTGTTTTAAGTTTAAAATCCCTGGATTCATGCCCACCAAAATGGGCATGGGTCATGAGTTTGAAGCATTAAGTTGAGGCATATATTTTTCCTAGCTAATACTTGTTGTGTTGGCATCTGAAGTTTGCGAGGCAGTTCATTTCCATCCCAACCCCTTAGGGTCATTGAACGTGTTTCTGTTAACTCCTTAGATGCCATGAAACCCCACATACAACTGCCACTCCTCACCTTGATCTCGTGCAGTTTCAAATGACAGTCAACCCCCTCAACTGTTCGTGGCTTGTGGCAAGTTTCCTTGGCAGTAACGTCCCGTGCTTTCCCTGCAAGTTCTCCGACTCTTAGCTTTAGATTGCTTAGTCTAATAAACTAAGGCCCAAAGAGTCTGCCGAAGGGACTAATAACACCTGATGCTAAGGTTGATCTTTCAACCACATAAATCTCTCTTGCTCCTCTTGCCTGTCATTGAAAACGGCGTAGGCCTGGACCTTCTCATTCATTGCTGATTCACATTTTATCCAAAAGGATAATTCCTACTGTCAAATGATTCTTCTCAGGGGCATGTGCTGCATATGCAATTTCCTTACAGCTTTCAATTTGTAAAAGCCACTTCCTCTCTTTTCCTTGTAATTGGCAGTCTCTGGTATGAACACTTTTAATATTTCCTTTGTGAGACTTTTCAAGTATTGCGGGTTTAATGTTGTTCTTCAACAGCTCAATAACAAACACAGACTAATGAAAAGTGTAATGGCTGAGCTTGCAGAATCACTATGATGGACCCCCGAAAAGAATAGGATATTGTACATCAATTGTGCTTCAAAAAAAGAAAAATTTAAAGCTAATTAAAAACAGAATAAAATAAAATGAGTATGCAGACCACTAATGTCATCTGTTGGTGGCAGTGGGACCCGAAATAATTTGTTCTGGAAGAAAGCTTCCTATGTCATTAGAAATGTATTGGTTGAAAACTCATAGAGAGAGGTGATTCTATATTAATCTGTAAAGCTAAAGGGACTATACGGGCAATACTACATATGGCTGTCTGGTCTCTTTGGAAGACAGATTGTTTTAAATACAAACAGGTGGAAAAATGGCCACCATGAGCTTCATAAAACAAACCAATCCTCCCCTAAAGTCTCCTTTAACCCCACTTTTAACTGCCAGTCCTGGCTCATTGCTAACTTGGGCTTTATTTCTAACTTGGTTCAGGTATAGCTTTAGCCCTTAGCTGAAAGGTCTCAGTCCTCTACTGCTAATCTGACATTGATACGTGTAATTCTTGGCTTCTTTCTTATGTACAAATAATAAGTCCTAACCTCAGTCAAGTTGACGACATATTGCCTGAGGTCTGGGATTCCTTTTACTACAAGGCTAGAATTTTATTAAAAAAGAATAAACTTAGGGCCCCTGGGTGGCTCAGTTGGTTGAGCATCTGGCTCTTGGCTTCTGCTTGGGTCATGATCTCGGGGTCATGGGATCAAGCCCTGTGTTGGGTTCTGTGCTCGCATAGAGTCTGCTGGAGATTCTCTCTCCCTTGGCCCCTCTCCCTGCTCACACGCTCTCCCTCTCTCTCCCTCTCAAATAAATAAATAAATCTTTTTTAAAAAGAGAGAGAGAATAAACTTAAGCTGGGCATCTGCTCTTCCAAGATTGGCATTTGGTTGGGCGGTTTTTAGATGCCTCCTCAAGTACCTGTTGGGGCTCTCCCAGGTACTCTGCATACTTGAGTAGTGGTTTGAATCTCCTATAGAAGAAAATGAAATTAACCTCTAACCTTCTTATATATGAATCAATCCAAAAGGCCAGGGGCTTAAATAATTTCCCAACTTGGCATCCATTTAATTTACCACTGCTGGGATCCTTTGCCCCCTACCTATTGGCAGAGGCCCACCCCAGTATCTATGACATATCTTTATTCTAGTCAGGAAAAAGTGAGTACCTCCATTCCCACAACAATCCCATACTGTGGGGCTCAGCATCTATCCCCTCAATGTGGTCCTTTGAGCTCGTGTGTCTGTTCTGATATCTGGGCCCCAGCACTATTACCATGACTCCATTTATGCCTTTTACCACTTCTATAAATAACCCTGTAGAGATGATGTAGAGTAATGTCAAGAGTACTTGATTGGATCATAGGACACAATGAATAAAGTGAAAAGGCAACCTATGGAATGGGAGAAAAATATTGGCAAATCATATATCTTACAGGGGGTTAACATCCAGGAAATATAAGTATAACCCAACAACCAAAAAGCAAACAACCCAATTAAAAAATGGGCAAAAAACTGGGATAAGCATTTTTCTGGGAAAGATAAACAAATGGCCAACAAGCACATGAAGAGATGCTCAATATTGCTAATCATTAGGGATATGCAAATCAAAGCCAGAATGAGATACCATCTCACACCAGTTAGGATGGCTATCAAAATAACAGACAATAACAAGTGTTGATGAGGACATGGAGAAACTAGAACCCTTGGTAGGAATAAAAAATGATATATTTGCTATGGAAAACAACATGGCAGTTCCTCACCAAAAATAAATAAATAAATATAGAATAATCACATGATCCAGCAATTCCACTTCTGGATATATACCCAAAAGAATTGAAAGCAGGGACTCAAAAAGATATTTGTACATCCATGTTCATAGCAGCATGATTCACAACCAAAAGGTGAAGCCACCCAAGTGTCCACTGACAGATGAATGCATAAACAACGTGGTATATAGATATGATTGAGTATTATTCGGTCTTAAAAGGCAACGAAGTTCTGATACAGGCTAAAACATGGATGAACTTTGAAGACATAATGCGAAGGGAAATAAGCCAATCACATGAAGGAACATACTTTATGAGTCCACTCATATGAGGCACCTAGAGTAATTGAATTCATAGAGATAGAAAGCAGAGCGATGGTTGTCAGGGGCTGGAGGAAGAAAGCAATGAGAAATAGTCTAATTGGTAGCGTTTCAGTTTTGCAGGATGAATAGAGTTCTGGAGGTTGGTTGCCCAACAATGCGAATGTACTTAACACAACTGAACCGTACACTTAAAAATGGTTAAGATGGAAAATTGGATCAAAAGACCTAAGCAGATACCCTGACTCTGGTCTTACAGCACATATCACTAACTTCTTTGAAATGTCATTGTCTTGCTGTATAATGGGAAGACTCATTTACTTTTACTTACATCCCAGGAACATTGAGAAAGTTAGATGAGATAGTTCATTGAAAATTACCTTGTAAACAATATAAGATTATTTTCAGATAAGATGCCAGTAATAAAGTGTAAAAAGTTGGGGATACTTAGATTATCTCTAAGAAGCCAGTGAATGAGGAATTTGAAAGAAATTTATAGAGTTAAAAGAATCCCAGGAACCTGATGTATTGGCTTGGATATGCATTTCAAGTCAAGACATTTCAATGAGGACTTACTATATAGCAGGCATATCCTTGACACAGGATATAAGGATAGCCCCCTTTCTTTGCTGAGCATACTGAAATCAAACATCCGTAAAGCACTGGATTGAAGAGGGACTACAGGGAGCTGTGACAGAGCTTGAGCATCCTGAACAAGGCAGGTTTCTTAGAGAAACGACATCTGATCTGAGGTCTGAATGTTGAGTAAAATTTCTCCAGGCCAAGAGGAAGCAAATGTGTTCTAGATCAAAGAAACAACTCTTACCTATGAAGCTAAGAGAAAACCTGATGTGTTTGAGGAGCTAGAAGAAAGTCCTCCAAGGTGTTTGGGAGGAAAGAAGCTAAGAGTTAACAGAAACCAGATTATACATGGACTCACAAGCTATCTAAAGGCATTAACATTTAATCCAAAGTGCAATAAGATGCTGTCAAAGAATTCTCAGTAGGTAGTGAGATCAATAGATCTTTGCTTTGTGACGACATCTCGAGTTGTAGGGTAGAAGTGTATGTTGGGGTGGGCAAGGGAGGAGGAGCCCAGATATAGAAATGTTGTACAACAATCCAGACATGAGTTGATGGAGAGAAAGCAGCACTGATATCCAAGTCACATTTTGGAATAAGACCTGACAAGACATATGGAAGTTGTCGAAGGAGACAGGATGTCAGCATAATGGCTCAGGCAACTGTGAAGATGGTAGTACCATTCCTGGAGGAAAGGAACACAAGGAAATGTGTTCAGTTTGGGATATGTTGAGTTTGAAATGCCTGAAGGGCGTGCACATAACATGTCTGAGTCAGTTGAATGCACAGGTTTGCTCTCAGGATGGAGATTAAAGCCAGAGATGTAGATGTGGAAGTCATTAGCATACAGAGGGTAGTGGAAGCCATGAATGCATAAATACACCATGTAGGTGATATAGGAAGATGAAAAAAGAGGTTTGTTATACGGAAACTGTGTAATGGAAGTCAAAATGTACATAACCACTCATAAGCGATAACAAAATATGTATAAAAAAGAAATGAGAAACAGTAGAAATATTGGGGAAGGCAAGGGCATATTTTCTTAAAAAGCCTGGTGCAATTAGTTGTTGATGTTGTTACTGGAGAGAAAATGCCATATATTCAATGTAAAGTAGGAAATGAGGGGGGAATTTAAACAGTACAGCAAATGGAAAACATGTTAAATAAGATGGCAGAAATATGTTCTAATGCTAGAGTGAATGTAAATGAATTTAAAACACCCATGAAGACTGATTTTGGATTTCAAAAAATAAGTTATTATAGATGCTAATATGTTGTCAGCAACAGACAAACTTGAAATAAAAGCAAAAGAAATATCTGAAACAAAGATTTTATTTTTTTCTGTTGCTTCTTATCTCTATATGACTTACCATATGCCAGGCACTGTTCTAAGCACTTCACAATGAACTCATTTAATCCTTATCACAACATTATGAGGTAGTTACTATTGGTATCCCCATTTAATGGATGAGGAAATTGAAGCATAGAGGGTAAATAATCAATTTAAGATCAAACAACTAGTAAGTGTCACAGCTGGGATTTGAACCCAGGTGCTAGAACCAAAATTGAGAAAGATACACAAATATGAATTGAAAGAAAGCAGGTGTTCAAATGTTAACATCTGACAAAACAGAATTCAAGACAACAAAATATACTGGTCAAAAACATACATCAGATACTGGTGAAAAGAAAAACAATCGTATTTGGTGGTTTTTAACATAACTCATTTTAACTAAAACTAATAGATCAAATGAAGGAAAATAAGCAAATATATAAAGATATGTTTAAATATCATTTCCTCAGAGAGGTCTTCCTGACCCATCATTTATGAATTAACTCTTGTCATGTATGCCCTAAATTCTCTACCACCCTTATTCTACTTTATTTTTCTCCAAAGCATTTACCACTACTGCCTGTGTGTATGTTAAAAAACAATATGTCATGGTTTACTTATTCATTATCAGCCCCACCAGAATATAAGCTCCATGAAAGGCAGGAATTTTGTTTTGTTTATCACTGTATTTCATGCCTAGAACAGTGTCTAGCAAATAACAGGTACTGACTATATGTTGAAAAAAATAACAAAAGAATCTAAATAATACAATCAATAAGATTGAAGCACGGTGTAGACAGCTTACTCTGTGTACATATCCAGACCCAATAGATAGAGAACACAGGCTCTTTTGAGTGAAAATGGGATAGTCATAAGAATCGACTATACAGAGATGCCTGGGTGGCTCAGTCAGTTGAGCGTCTGCCTTTGGCTCAGGTCACGATCCCAGGTCATGTCCTGGGATTGAGCCCCATGTCAGGCTCCCTACTCAGCGGGGAGTCTGCTTCTCCCTCTCCCTATGTTCTCTCCCTCTCTCTCTCTCTCAAATTAATAAATAAAAATTATAAAAATAAGAATAGACTACACATTAAGCCATAATGAAGGTTCCAATAAATTTTAAAGAAAATATCATATTTTCTAAAAACAATATAACAATAAATAATAATAGTAATAATGAGTGATATAGTAATTATTAATAAATACAAAATAATATCTAAAAATCTAACACACTAAAAATTACACTAAATAATAAACTGAATATTTAAACTCTTTTTTTTAAGATTTATTTATTCATTTTTAGAGACAGAGTGAGCAGGGGTGGGAGGGGCAGAGGGAGAGAATCTTTCACTCAGACTCTCCACTAAGTGAGAGCTCCCAAGGCGGGATTTGATCCCACAACCCATGACATCATGACCTGAGCCAAAACCAAGAGTTGGATGCTCAACCAACTGAGCCACCCAGAAGCCCCTAAACGGAATATTTAAATAGCTAATCTAAATAACTAAAAATCCTGAATGAAATAAAAAACAAATTAGTAACCAACCCATAAGTAATTACACTGTACTAACAAACTTAACTGAATGAAAAGGAGACAAATAAATAAAAAAAAGTGACTTCACTGATAAGTAAATTAGGTACTTATACTAAATTATATAAACGAAACTAAATAGAATATTACCAAAAACCCCCGAGACAAAGATAATCATAAGAAATGCTATAATACCTAGAAACTGAAAGACGATTTATTTATTTGTCAAAACTAAGGGAGCATAATTAAAGCATACCTAGTGAGAATTTCATAATTTTAATGTATTTATCAGAAAAATTGAAATAGTAAAAGCAAGTGAACCCAACTTTCAATTCAGGAATTTCAAAAAAGAATACCAGAACAAAGAAATGAAAAAAAAAAAACATTAAAGGTAAAGGACAGAACAGAATTCAATTCTGTTTTCACTTAGGAAGAAATTTAATATTATTTGAGGAGACTATAATAAAGATGATATTGCAAAACCTAAAGCAACTTCAAAAAAGTAAAATAAAAGTCACATTTAATGAACCAATAGTGGAATAATCATAATGGATAATGGACAATGATAATATATACTCCATTAATCCAAAAGAAGGCAAGAAAGAATTAAAAGGATCAAAGAAAGATTGGTCAACTAGTAAACAACCAACATACATGGACATATTGATGTCTTCCAGTGAAAACTTTGGCTTTCTGCTTTATCATCTGAGAGTAAAACTCATTTGTCAACAGATCCTCCCTATTCACGTAGAGCTTGCTTTATCTTTTTAATTCCTCTCTCTGAAATCTAAAGATCAGTAAGAAGAGAAGTAAAATAGAGGCTTCATCCAGGAGATCTAATATCTGACTAGTAGACATTCCAAAAAGAGAAAAATGGAAAGTGGAGAAGGAATATCATAGAAATAATACAAGTTCACAAATAGAAGCATGTGAGTTTCTAGATCAAAAAGTGACTATACGGGATAATGGATAGAGTTTAAAAGGACCACTCCCTATCATACCAGTGTAGAATTTAGGGATGAAAGATAATCCTAAAATCTTCCCCAAACAAAAGGAAACATCAGTCTCAGGTCACATATAAATTATTGAAAATCAGAATGGCATGGATTTCTTCAAAAGAATATAGGAAACTTGAGGATAATTAAATAGTATCTCCAATATTCTATGAGAAAGTACTTCCTAACCAATAATCCTATAGCTAGCCAAACTATCAATCAAGTGAACAGAATAAAAATATTTTCCAACACTCAAGCTCTCAAAGTTCTCTCCTTTTGTTCCCATTATTGCTCAAGAAGCTAAACAGGTCCACCAAACTGAGGAACTAAACCAAAGAAAAAGTAAGATTTGTCATTTAAGAATCTGGGATCCAACACAGGAAAGGGGCAAAGGGAATCACAGGGTGGCTGTTAAGAAAAGTCCCAGGGTATCACATAATATAGAAAAATAAGCAAAAAAAAAGACAATAATTGTTTTAGTTAATTACTTTCATTCACTTAAAAAAGTAAATAAAATAACATTGTTTTACATAATTCAGCTATAAATAATAATGATGTAATCAGATGTAAACATTATTGATCTGAACAAAGTAACATTGTAATTGGGTACAGGGACAGTATGGTGTGTGTGTGTGTGTGAGCGTATTGGGGGCATGGGGGCCTGAAGGAAAGCAGAACTCCATCTTTTATAATAGAAAGGTAATAGACAATGTCGAAATTTGAAAAATGAAAATTGTTTTATGGAATGCTATTTTATTTCATTTTAAAAATTATTATGTTCAGTTAGCCAACATATAGTACATCATTAGTTTTTGATGGAAAGCTATTTTAAAATAGCAAGTTATAAACCAGAAGAAACAGCCAAGACTTAAAAGTCATTCCACCTGGGAAGTGGAAATTAGGGAAGAGAAGCATGATGTGGGGACTGTTCTTTCATTATAAGCCTTAGAGCACTGTCTGACTGCTTCTGGGTTACTTTGATAAAAAAATTAAAATTTAATTACAGTGAGATGAAATCGTGGGATTGCTGCTAATGAATCACAGTCACAATCCTAAATCTACCCAAAATGATTCCAACATCTAGAATGAAGAAAATAAAAGAAGCCTTAGCAGTGAAGTAATATGGGATATATTCTGGGAGAATGATGAAGTGAGTCTTAAATAAGGACAGCCAGGCAATGCTACAGTGTTCCACACCCACACGGGGTGCTAACCAGTCATTGTGAACATCCTGTTTTCCAAGGAAACGCTGGCAGAAGAAAAACATTGATTTATCACTATTTTATAAGGAGATAATTGGCAAAGTTTATGGACTAAAGAGTATATAGAATAGAGGTCTGAAACTGGAAAATTTCCACTTGGATTTGAAGAACATTGTTGTAGCTAACTGGGATACTTATTCATTCAATAAAGACATAATGAGCATCTAAGTATAAAACATGTGCCAGACTCGGGTGGGGAGGTGCTTCCAAAAAGGAATAGGTTGCAGACTCAAGAAACTGAGCAATCTACTAGGGAAGATATGAGCACATGGAAATTAAATAAGAAGATGTCATGGTCTGTACATCACTTAGGCAGGGTCTTAGGAGCAATTTAGTTTGACTGATACTCTCATATGTTTTGAATGAGGAGGATGGCCACGTAGCGATGCCTTTTTAGATTCCTGTGTTGTAGATTTCAAGGGAAAGAGAATGAGAAAGAATGAAGGTATATTCTGTGAAATCAAACTGGTCTTTTCCAGAATTGCGTTTGCATTGAACAAAGGAGAGAGAGAGTCAATGCCTAAAAACAAAAGGGGAAGAGGAGTTGAGAAAGAGAATTTTGGTAAGAATAAGAACACTGGGACCTAAGGCTACTAAACCGAGGGTTACACCTTACAGGACCAGTTTTAGGAAAGAGATGAAGGGGGGTGGTTTGCTGCCATGCTTGTGCATTTTGATATTCACTCCCACTAAGTGTTGCCAAGCAATGTGACCCAACCATGTCCCTCTACAATGGATCACTGCCATCCATACCTTAAAATGTTTATGTACTGACTTTTTGCTTAAAAGAAAGGGTGTAACACAAGAATAGACTCCAAATGGTTGAAAGACCTAAACGTGAGACAGGAGTCCATCCAAATCCTAAAGGAGAACACAGGTAGCAACCTTTTCGACCTTAGCCGCAGCAACTTCTTCCTAGAAACATCGCCAAAGGCACGGGAAGCCAGGGCAAAAATGAACTATTGGGATTTCATCAAGATAAAAAGCTTTTGCACAGCAAAAGAAACAGTCCACAAAACCAAAAGACAACCGACAGAATGGGAGAAAATATTTGCAAACGACATATCAGATAAAGGGCTAGTATCCAAAATCTATAAAGAACTTATCAAACTCAACACCCAAAGAACAAATAATCCAATCAAGAAATGGGCAGAAGACATGAACAGACATTTCTCCAAAGAAGACATCCAAATGGCCAACAGGCACATGAAAAAGTGCTCAACATCACTCGGCATCAGGGAAATCCAAATCAAAACCTCAATGAGATACCACCTCACACCCGTCAGAATGGCTAAAATTAACAAGTCAGGGAACGACAGATGTTGGCGGGGATGTGGAGAAAGGGGAACCCTCCTACACTGTTGGTGGGAATGCAAGCTGGTGCAACCCCTCTGGAAAACAGTATGGAGGTTCCTCAAACAGTTGAAATTAGAGCTACCGTTTGATCCAGCAATTGCACTACTGGGTATTTACCACAAAGATACAAATGTAGGGACCCGAAGGGGTACATGTACCCCAATGTTTATAGCAGCAATGTCCACAATAGCCAAACTGTGGAAAGAGCCAAGATGCCCATCGACAGATGAATGGATAAAGAAGATGTGGTATATATACACCATGGAATATTATGCAGCCATCCAAAGGAATGAGATCTTGCCATTTGCAACGACGTGGATGGAACTGGAGGGTGTTATGCTGAGTGAAATAAGTCAATCAGAGAAAGACATGTATCACATGACCTCACTGATATGAGGAATTCTTAATCTCAGGAAACAAACTGAGTGTTACTGGAGTGGTTGGGGGTGGGAGGGATGGGATGGCTGGGTGATAGACATTGGGGAGGGTATGTGCTACGGTGAGCGCTGTGAATTGTGCAAGACTGTTGAATCACAGATCTGTACTTCTGAAACAAATAACGCAACATATTTTAAGAAAAAAGGAAAAGAAGAAGATAACAGGAGAGGAAGAAAAGGGGAGTATGTCAGAGGGGGAGACGAACCATGAGAGATGATGGACTCTGAAAAACAAACTGAGGGTTCTAGAGGGTAGGGGGGTGGGGGGATGGGTTAGCCTGGTGATGGGTATTGAGGAGGGCACGTTTTGCATGGTGCACTGGGTGTTATGAACAAACAATGAATCATGGAACACTGCATCAAAAACTAATGATGTAATATATGGTGATTAACATAACAATAAAAAAATTAAAAAAAAAAAAAGAAAGGGTGTAAGTGGGTGCTTGCCATTTCGATGTTACTTCTGGATTTTTGTTACCACAGAACATCTTATCTGGGTTTTGATTAATATTTGAGTTGTATTTGGAAAAAATCTTTTCACTGGTTTTTACTTAAATAAAAATACTAGTTAGGTGTAGCCTTCAGCAAAGCAGAGAAGACCATTAAAATGGTCTGAATTAAAATTAATAATTGGTAAGTCAAGATGACAAACTTTAAAAAGGAAGAAAATGTAAGTACACAACAGGATGGAGAGGACAGTGTCTTGGAAGGCCCTGGGAATCCAGGAAAATACTCGTTTACCCAAGAGCCATTCTGGTTTGGGGGTGGAAGAGATGGTCATGAGAACGGAAGAACTCAAAGGAGGTGGCAGAACATGGCTCCAGGGATGTCAGATTTGCCGAAAATGCCAGGACATTTCACAGGTAGATACTAAATTAGAAAAAGGTATCTGACAATTCCTCAGCTAAAGACTCTGTTGAACAACAAGTAACGAAATCAGCGTACATGGAAACTTCAAGAAAGGAGTGCAGATAACTTCAAAAATCTAAGCACCTCTGTACCCGTGCCTCTTAAGGAAAGTTGAAATTACAGAGTTATTATTGAAAGTCATGGTCACTGTAGCCATCAGTGTATGTAGAAAGGTGACAATTCAGAAATGAATTCGAAAAGGCTAGAATCAGAAAGATAAGAAATAACAAGAATTGGTGAGGTTACAGAGAAAAAGGAACCCCTGTGCACTGTTGGTGGGAATGTGAATTGGTGCAGCCACTGTGGAAAACAGTATGGAATTTCCTCCAAATCCACCACTGCATATTCACCCAAAGAAAACAAAATCAGGTATTCAAAAGATACACACACCCCTGTGTTTATTGCAGCATTATTTACAATAGCTCAGATGTGGAAGCAACCCAACTGTCCATCAGTAGATGGATGGTAAAGAAGATGTGTCTACAGACACAATGGAATAATATGCAGCTGTAAAAAAGATGAGATCTTGCCATTTGTGACAACGTGGATGGACCTAGAGGGCATCATGCTCAGTGCAATAAGTCAGACAGAGAAAGACAAATAGCATATGATTTCACTTACATGTGGAATCTAAAAAAGAACACAAATGAATAAACAGAGCACAATGAGACCTATAAATACAGAGAACAAACTGATGGTCGCCAGAGGGGAAGGGGTGGGGGATGGGCAAAATGACTGAAGGGGAGTGGGAGGTGCAGGCTTCCAGTTAGGGCATGAGTAAGTCACAGGAAAAAGAAGTACAGCATAGGGCATACAGTCAATACTACTGTAATAACATCGTATAGTGATGGTAGCTCCATTTGTGGTGAGCCTAGCATAATATAGAGACTTACCCAATCACTATGATGTACACCTGCAACTCATGTAACGTTGTGTGTCAACCAAACTTCTACTGAAAAAAAAAGAATGTATGGGCGTCTGGGTGGCTCAGTCAGTTAAGCATCTGACTCTGGATTTTAGCTCAGGTCATGATTTCAGGGTCGTGAAATCGAGCCCTCCATCGGGCTCTGCACTGAACGTGGAGCCTGCTTAAGATTCTCTCTTTCCGTCTCTCTCTGCCCCTCTCCCCCACTTGCTCACTCTCTCTCTCTCTAATAATAAAAAAAAGAATGTAAAGAGGGAATATATATATATGTATATATATACACACATTATATATATAGAGAGAGAAATTAGAAAAATAGAGGGCATTTCAATAAGGACAAATAAAGCAACAATAATGGTCTAAGTGAGAAAAACCCTATTGGGAAAGTGGTTTGTGTTACTGTGTTTTGTTTTTCTGTTGTAATGCTTATAATGCTTTGGCTTTTCTCTGTGGTATATAGAATCTAGGAACAGAAATATGTGGTCATTTGAGTCAATAAAAAATTCATATTGTACTAATAGGGACTAAGTCTCTATTACGAATTGCGTCAGGCTGCTCTTCATCTGGCCTAAACCACCATTTTATTACTACACGTAAAGCCCTGATGGGTTAATGAGCATCTGTTGGGTTGTCTCATCTGTTCGGCTGAGGGAGCTGCGAAGGGATATTAGGCTGTAACCAGCAGTCCCACTTCAGCCCCAGAGCCCCAGACATCAGGCCCACAGTTGGGCTCGGGGTACAGAAATCTCCATGAAAAGCCTAGAGTAACCATCTCGGATGAACTGAGAATAGAGAAGTCACTCCTCGGTTTCTCAATGTGCTCCTTGTTCTGCTTCCAGAGAGGGTTACAGGCTCCCTCCACTGCCCCCGTGCCCTACTGCAGCCCCCAGCCCTGCCTGTCTGGGAGCCCCTGCTCCTCCTGCAGCCCTGGGCACTAATGTAGAGCTGTTCTGCCCGGGGCCTCTGTCGCCTGGGATGCACCTGGTCACAGTTACTCAACGGTCTTCCCAGAAGAGGTATCGATGTTTTCCTCATCACCCCCACCCCCAATTGTGAATTTGGCCAGGAAGCAGGGAAATGCCCTGCGGAACACTGAACTGAACAACCAGCTCAAGTAGATCACACAGGTCAAGTGATGACTCATGCTTTGGAGCTCACTTCATCCCACCGGGAAAACCCATACTCTTTCCCTGAATCCTCTGAAGTAAACTGTAAAGGTTTAGAATTTTTAAAAATTAATGCTTCCCCAGCACTGAGCTGTCCCTGGCAGTGAATTCCCACCTGGTTAAGTTCCTGCCCAGTAACTTGCGGCATCTCCGCAGAGCTGCCATTAGACCCTGAACTGTGTTTAGGGAAGAGACTGTCATAAAAGGTCAAGCAGCATTACCAAGGTCAGGGGGGCTGGTGTGCTGCCCCGCCCCTACTTCTTCCAGCAGCCTTTCCCAGCGACGTTCATCTGCATCAGCCTTTGGTTCTCTCAATCACTAGAACGCGTGTGTCCCATGCCACCCAGTTCAGCTCCCATTGCTCTGCCATCTGCAGCTTTTTTTCTCTTGTTTCTCTTTGGCTAGTGCATTCTTCCCACAGGGAGGTAGGTGAGGGCAGGGTGTGAGGACCTAACCAGAACCTAGGTGAGATGCACTTGTCCATTCGGCGGCATTAGCAGGTCCAAACCCAAAAGAAGGACCAGACTGGGAATAAGTGACTGTCTAGCTAAGCTCTAATGCCCTCAAGGGCTAGGCACCCCCTCCCTCTGCCAGGGGACTCGACTTCCACGCAAACACTGTAGGAACTAGCTCAATACTGAGCAAAATGTGTGCAACGTAAATAGGGACTATATATATGGAGAGAGAGAGAGAGATGTTTTCATATTTAATTTATTATTATAATTACTCTGCTACTCTAAATAAATAAATTTCATTATTACTCTAATTTCAAATAAACCGATTGACTTTTTTTTAATGTTTATCCCATTGCTCAAGATGCTTGTGGGCTTTTTGAGGAGCTGCATTTGAGAATGATCACTGTGGTCTCATGGAAAGCACCGGGGTCTGTTTCTCTCTGGGCAGACAAAGCTTGAAAATGTTGGAGAGCTCAGCATGGGTCTGGGGTACTAGGCGCATGATCACCAGCGGTGCAACTGGTTGCCGGTAGCCCCGGGGGCAGATACCCCTCTTCATCGGATAGGACGCTGGGAGAGACAATGCCCAGAAAAAGGTAAAGATTTCAACTGAACCGTGAAAAACCTTGTCCTCAATATCGGCAACTTTATTTCCTTTTAGATACCCAAGGAAACGAATTCATCTCCTTTATGGTACTACTACTAATTCTTTCAACAGGACACCATGTTGATGGATCGTCAATCCAGTTTACTTCTTCTTTCCACTCTCATCGTTCAGAGCAGATGTGTGAGGAACTGGGTCAGCGGACTTTTCATGGTTTTCTTATGCTCTAGAACTGTCAGATCACATTCTGACTGAAGGCAAACACCAAGAGTGACAATGGGTGACAGGCTGGCGATAATTAATGTCCGGAATCTGTGAAGGTCCTAAGCCGTAACTCTTTCTGGAGCTCCCCAGGTAGACCAAGCAGGTCCCTCAGCTTCACTCTGAGTAGGTTTCTCTGCGATTCTGTTTCATAAATCCACCTCCGCCGAGGGTCAGTGCATTCTTACGTAGACCTTTGATTCTGGAAGGATGTGCGGGATCTGCATTAGTTCCTCACCTTCAACTGATTTCCTTCCTTCCCTCCTGGCTTGGTGGTATTCCCCACGTAAAATTTGGTGTTAGGCGCCAGCTTGCCACTTGCCAGCTAGTGCACCCAGCCAAGTCACTTCCCATCTCTGAGTCTCGATCAAAAATATATTCCCGAGGATGCATTGACCCCAATGATGTAATACATGGGAATACCTTTAAAATTATAAGGTGATATGCAAATAGGACAGACCAGTATTTTTATAATGCTTTGTTTTTTCATGGATCCTTTGCAGCAGCAAAGTATAGGTGAGCGTCCAGGGTTGGACACTGCATGGGAGGTTAGGGATGGGAGAATGTTCCTCCTCTTGTGGTTTGCTCCTTCACTGGAACTACTTGAACTGTTAATTTTATCTTCTTCAATTTATATTCATTTTTGTGAGCTCTCTCAGATCTTTTGTAGATTTGGAGTCATAAATGATTTAAGAAATGGATAATTAATAAGATAAATACAATTAACTAATTGATGGTGTAAGGCACAATCCCTGCTTGTAATGAGTGGCTTATATCATAATGGGAGAACACAGCAATACCTTGAAGGCATCTAACAAAATCAGGGACATTTTTAAAGCCCTAAATAAGTGGGAGGGATGGCAGGTGACAGGGATGGAGGTATGGGAGATCCTCTGGGGCGGAGGAAGTAGGGGAGGGCTTTGGAGAGGAGCTCACGTAAGCCTTGAAGTCAATGAAGAAGAGTGAAGAACCTCTGGGGCTAGGGAAGATGATGGGCAAAGTTGCAAACACCAGGAGGAGGGAAAGGACATTCAGGCGGAAGTAAGTAAGCCAGCAAAGTGAAGTTCAAGACAGGGAAATGACTTTTCAGAGTCTATGGTCCTCATACAGTGGAGCGCTCAGGCTGCTGGCTCTCACCTAGCCACACAGGTCCATTTGCATAATGTGTCACATGTACTATCCAGGGAGCTCAGCGAAGCAGAGTTAGCATGCCTCAGTTTCTGTGCTAGCTCTGCAAGTCCACAAAACAACTCTGAGCTTCATTTGTTTCTTCTAGAAGGGCAGTTCTCAGCATTGGCCTAACAACGTGTCAGAATGTGGTACAAGGAATTTGTTACAATTGGGAAAGTATGAAGGTTTGAAATTCTTTTATTTCATTAGGAATCACTTGTTTCAATATTTCTTGAGTGGAAGGAAAAGAGATGGGTTTCTGGTGAGTAGTGGGGTGACCGGGAGTGCATACCCTCCTGAGAAGTGGTCACCCAAATAATAGCACCAATAGTGATGTCCCAAAGGGGGGAAATGGTGAGACTTTTATCCTAGAACCTAGAGCTATGGTTCTTTATTTCCAAGTTCCCCATAACAAAAAATATTAATACAACTAAGTCTGGACTGTACCTAAGAAGGCAGAAAATCTAAAGACACACACTTGCCCTTGGAGAATAAATATGTGGCCTGTATTCAGGATATTGGACCACATAACAAAAAGGGCCATGTGGATGGAGGAAGGAGCAGAAAGCCCTTACTGGTTGCAAGGCAGCCCATCTCAGGACCTCTGACCTGATGGCGGGGCGGCGGGGGGCGGGCGGGCGTTCACCTTTGATTCCACATTTGATTTGTTCAACTCCAGGTCTGTGATTCTGATGCTTGTGCACCCAAGATGGATTGGGTTTGCAGCTTCTCTTCCTCCTTCCTGTTCTCCCATTCTGCAGGCTAGCTTCGACCCCTGCCTCAGGTCCTCTGTTCCAGGTTTTCCTGTTTCCATGTCCGATTCCCCATAGATCCTGAGAAATGTGTGATGTGAACCACCCTTCAAATGATGTTTGATGCTGTTTCAAGAGATCTTGTTTTTTTTTAAAGATTTTATTTATTTATTTGAGAGAGAGGGAGAGGGAGAAGCAGACTCCCCGCTGAGCAGGGAGTCCAACTCGGGGCTCAATCCCAGGACCCTGAGATCATGGCCTGAACCAAAGGCAGATGCTTAACCAACTGAACCACCCAGGTGCCCCTCAAGGGAACTTTTATTAGGTGAAACATCTCATGAGTGATAGGAAAGCCCTTGTAAGTAATGTTTTGCCAATGTATAGTTGTACGTGAATATTGAGTTTTCTTTGAGAGGCACATAAGGGCATTGCCAAGTGCCCATTTCATTGTGAGGGCTCTACATTGCTAGTGGATTGTTTAGCTGTTCCTGAGTTTCTCTTCACTGCTATGGCCTACCGTGCCCCTGCAGTAAACCCCTAACCCTGACTCACCTAAGCCTGGCCAGCTCCTCTGTCTCTTACCTACAGACTACGATAAACAATAGCACATTTTACACAGAAGAAAGATGAGACTTTCAAGTTTACCAGTCAGAATCCAAGTGTGAACATTTCTGAAGTGAAGAAACAAAACAAAACAAAACAAATGTCTACTATTCCTCTTGATCTCCTAATAGTTGACAAAGTAGAGTAGGGTCTTTGTGGGGTTTTTTTTTTCCCCTCAGATGAATTGTGGCATTATTGACATAACATACATAAGTTTAAAGTGGACAACGTGATGATTTTGATACATGTATATATTGCAAATGATTACCACAATAATGTTAATTAACACCTCCGTCCCCTCACATAATTATCATTTTGTGTGTGTGGTGAGAACATTTGAGATCTCTTGATCTCAATCTCTTGAGATTCTCTTGACAGCTTTCAAGTACATAATACAGTATGGTTAATTTTAACCACTATGTTGTACATTAATTATCTTCTAGCTAGAAGTTTGTACTCTTGGACCGACATCTTCCCATTTCCCCCACAACCCATACCCCTGGCAGCCACCACTCTACTCTGTATTTCTATGAGTTCGACTTTTCTAGATTCCACGTACATGTGAGATCATACAGTATTTGTCTTCCTCTGCCTGGCTTCTGTTACTCAGCATAATGCCCTCAAGGTCGAACCAAGTGGCTTCAAAAGGCAGCAGTGGGCCCTCTGAAGATGGGATGCTTTATACAATGCTTTATGTTGTCAGTTCTCAGCAGGGGCCAAAAGGAACAAACTTACAAAGAGAGCACCATTTTCTTCCAGCAGATTCTGCTCTGTTAAAGGAATGCTGAGTCACGGGGCAGCTGATCCATCAGCAACCATTAGCCAGACCACAGTCTTCAGAAAACAAGTACAATTGTGCAATCTTTATAGAAGAGAACTTACAAATTAGGGTTGGCAGCCAAACTGACAGATCTAGGGCTCTTATTAAACAGATAAGACCTTCTGCCTGCTGACTATTTTGGAGACTCGAACCCAGAAACATGAATGTTTTCACCCCAAAAACTGTTGCTCACCATCGGGAGGTCAAAGAAGACTCCTTTAAATTGATCTCTCTCTCTCTCTCCCTCTCTGTTTGCTTGTCATACGAGATTATGTAGTTACACCCAGGCA
This sequence comes from Callorhinus ursinus, assembly GCF_003265705.2. NCBI lineage: Eukaryota > Metazoa > Chordata > Mammalia > Carnivora > Otariidae > Callorhinus > Callorhinus ursinus. The sequence goes on from NW_027397094.1 coordinate 15,137,155, forward strand.
CCAAGCCCATAGATGGTATTACTTAGTTGTGATTTCATTTGGCCCCTTAAGAAACAAACTGCCTACTCATAGGGCTATTTTAGTACATGGTGACTCTTCTGTGTCATGCCAAGACATGGGTGGCAATGGGAGACATGGGGTCGGGAACTGAGCTGAGCACAAATGGCCCCGTAGGATAAGAACAGCTGCTGGGCCTAGGTCAGGTTGTATATAGGGATTCCCTGTGTGGGGCTTTGTGGCAATCAGTCAGAGTTCTGGCCAGTCCCACCTCCACCTTTGTTCCCCACTCCCTCAATGTCTGGCTTCCCTGTCTGGTCACTATGTCTCTGATGCTCTAGTCTGGTACATGACTGGACACCTGTCTAAACCCCAGTCCTTAATGAAAGGGTCTCCTGATGTCTACTTTAGTCTTTCCAAGCAAAGATATTCTGCTTCTGGCACCATGGTCTCCAAGCTCCTCTGTTTCCATCCCGTGTGAATTCCAGATCTCTCTGTCACTGTTGGCTGCATTAGAATATTAGAATAATGCCCAGACTTTGGGATAAGTATCTGCATGCATGATGGTACCTTTTACTGAGTTAGAGAAATGCCAATGGCAGGCAGTTTCTGGGGCCATGTTATTTTGTCTTTCTTCTTAGACAGCCAGGGGAGGCTATCCGGTTGGCAGGTGAATCTGCTGTTTGCAGTTCAGTGGAGAAATTAGGAATGGAAATGTCTCAGAACATGGATTGTTTGGGGCTTGACAATTCATATAACCATTCATTCATTCATTCAACAGTTCCTGTTCTAGGCACTGGGGTTCCAGTAGTGAACAAAATAGACAAAAATCCATGCCCTCGTGGAGCTAATGTTCCAGCAGAAAAAGAAGGACAACAAACAAATACATGATTAAAATATGTGTCAGAACAAAAGACCAGGAATGACAGAGATAGGGATGGAGGTTGGGGGTAGGGGAGCCAATGTGGTCTCCGTGGTTAGGGAAGACATCCGTGGAAGCCACAGTTCTTCCGAAACCAGTGAGGGGTGAATCTGTAAGACCTGGGGAACTGCGCATAGAAGAGCATGCCTGGGTAACTCAAGGAACAGACCATGAAAATGAAAGCTAAAAGCCGCTGCTTGGGTCCGCACAGAGCTTGCAGTCACCTAGGCAAGCAAACAAGAGGACAATTTCCGCAGGAAGATAAATGCAGCCTAACTCTTGTTCATAGGCTGTAGGCTTCAAAAACCCCTTGAACACTTTTAAATTAGAAGCTATGATAGTGAGAAGCATGCTGGTGCTGGGAAAAGGACTAATATTTGCATATAAGTGCCTTCTAGCTCTTCCCTTATTGCTCCAGCTTAAAGGTTCGTGACCTCATATTCACACTTGCACAGGTGTGTCATAGTTACCGCCCGTCCACAATTCTGTGAGGATGAGATGAAGAGATTTGTGGGCAGAGTCTGCCCCTGGGCGGGTGGAGGCAGCAACAGAGGAGGTTGTTCAAGGAAGGATGAGTGTTCATCAGATGGCATCCAAATGCCCAGCTGAGAGGGCTCAGAACTCCCAACTCAGGGATTTGGGGAGTGCAGGTGGGCATGGGGAGAGAGTGAAGGGGGTAAGGGTGGATGTGAGTTCTCTCAGCCCCAACCCTCCTGATGGAACTTGGGCTGCTCACCAAAGTCTTCATTTTCACCATCACTGTTAGCCAAGGTCAAGGTGTAGCTGTGAGCATCACCAAACTGAGAAATCCAACGGCTCATTTACACTGGCTAGACTCACTCCCTAGCCCGTGGTGAGCTGCCCTGCCTGTGACTCTTGGCCCCACGGGCTGCTTGCCAACTCTGTCTGCGGGTGTGAGGAGTGAGTCCCAAAGCCCCCACAGATGGGTGTGTCAGGAACTCACCTGAAAGAGCGCTGCATGTCTTCACTGATGTCTGACTGTGGATGGTAGAATTACTGCAAAGAAGTAAGCAAACAACAGAAGACAGTCCCTAAATCTTTGGCTTGGGCTTGAGCGTTTCCCTGTTCTTTTTGTCCATCCTCCATCCCCGAAGACATGGCTAGGATGCCTGCCCTGGTAACGAAGCAGGGCTGGGGGCTGGGGGGGCGGCGCGTGGAGATGGAGGTCACCAGCCCGCGTGCTAGCCCTGGATTCATGGCTACTGCTTGTTGCTTCCATGGGCAGCCTCAACTTGCCCTGCTGGGGACTGGGTGACGAGAAAGAGCTTTAGAGTCAGCCAGCCTGGGTTTGATCTGAGGAATTCACTCTTCCCCTCCTGCTGTCTTCTTCTTCTTCTTCTTCTTCTTCTTCTTCTTTTTTAACATATAATGTATTGTTTGTTTCAGAAGTACAGATCTGTGATTAAACAGTCTTGCACAATTCACAGTGCTCACGATAGCACATACCCTCCCCAATGTCTATCACCCAGACGCCCCATCCCTCCCACCCCCTACCACTCTAGCAACCCTCAGTTTGTTTCCTGAGATTAAGAATTCCTCATATGAGGTCATATGATACATGTCTTTCTCTGATTGACTTATTTCGCTCAGCATAACACTCTCCAGTTCCATCTACGTCGTTGCAAATGGCAAGATTTCATTCCTTTTGATGGCTGCATAATATTCCATTGTGTTTATATACCACTTCTTCTTTATCCATTCATCTGTCGATGGACATCTTGGCTCTTTCCACAGTTTGGCTATTGTGGACATTGCTGCTATAAACATCAGGGTGCACGTACCCCTTCGGATCCCTACATTTGTATCGTCGGGGTAAATACCCAGTAGTGCAATTGCTGGATTGTATGGTAGCTCTATTTTCAACTTTTTGAAGAACCTCTGTACTATTTTCCAGAGTGGCTGCACCAGCTTGCATTCCCACCAACAGTGTAGGAGGGTTCCCCTTTCTCCACATCCCCGCCAACATCTGTCGTTTCCTGACTTGTTAATTTTAGCCATTCTGACGGGTGTGAGGTGGTATCTCATTGAGGTTTTGATTTGGATTTCCCTGATGCCAAGCGATATTGAGCACTTTTTCATGTGTCTGTTGGCCGTTTGGATGTCTTCCTTGGAAAAATGTCTGTTCATGTCTTCTGCCCCTTTCTTGATTGGATCATTTGTTCTTTGGGTGTTCAGTTTCAGAAATTCTTTATAGATTTTGGATACTAGCCCTTTATCCGATATGTCATTTGCAAATATCTTCTCCCATTCTGTTGGTTGTCTTTTGGTTTTGTTGACTGTTTCTTTTGCTGTGCAAAAGTTTTTTATCTTGATGAGGTCCCAATAGTTCATTTTTGCCCTTGCTTCCCTTGCCTTTGGAGATGTTTCTAGGAAGAAGTTGCTGTGGTTGAGGTCGAAGAGGTTGCTGCCTGTGTTCTCCTTTAGGATTTTAATGGACTCCTGTCTCACATTTATGTGTTTCAACCATTTTGAGTTTATTTTTGTGTGTGGTGTAAGGAAATGGTCCAGTTTCATTCTTCTGCATGTGGCTGTCCAATTTTCCCAACACTGTTTGTTGAAGAGACTGTCTTTTTGCCATTGTACATTCTTTCCTGCTTTGTCGAAGATTAGTTGACCATAGCATTGAGGGTCCATTTCTGGGCTCTCTATTCTGTTCCATTGATCTTTGTGTCTGTTTTTGTGCCAGTACCATACTGTCTTGATGATGACAGCTTTGTAATAGAGCTGGAAGTCTGGAATTGTGATGCTGCCAGCTTTGCTTTCTTTTTCAACATTCCTCTGGCTATTCGGGGTCTTTTCTGGTTCCATGCAAATTTTAGGATTATTTGTTCCATTTCTTTGAAAAAAGTGGATGGTATTTTGATGGGGATTGCATTGAATGTGTAGATTGCTCTAGGTAGCATGGACATCTTCACAATGTTTGTTCTTACAATCCATGAGCATGGAACATTTTTCCATTTCTTTGTGTCTTCCTCAATTTCTTTCATGAGTATTTTATAGTTTTCTGAGTACAGATCCTTTGCCTCTTTGGTTAAATTTATTCCTAGGTATCTTAGGGTTTTGGGTGCAATTGTAAATGGGATCGACTCCTTAATTTCTCTTTCTTTTGTCTTGTTTTTGGTGTATAGGAATGCCACTGATTTCTGTGCATTGATTTTATATCCTGCCACTTGACTGAATTCCTGTATGAGTTCTGGCAGTTTTGGGTGGAGTCTTTTGGGTTTTCCACATAGAGTATCATATCATCTACAAAGAGTGAGAGTTTGACTTCCTCTTTGCCAATTTGGATGCCTTTGATTTCTTTTTGTTGTCTGATTGCTGTGGCTAGGACTTCTAATCCTATGTTGAATAGCAGTGGTGAGAGTGGACATCCCTGCCGTGTTCCTGACCTTAGGGGGAAAGCTCTGTTTTTCCCCATTGAAAATGATATTCACTGTGGGTTTTTCATAGATGGCTTTTATGATATTGAGGTATGTACCCTCTATCCCTATACTCTGAAGAGTTTTGATCAAGAAAGGATGCTGTACTTTGTCAAATGCTCTTTCTGCATCTATTGAGAGGATCATATGGTTCTTATTCTTTTATTAATGTATTGTATCACGTTGATTGATTTGCGGATGTTGAAACAACCTTGCAGCTCAGGGATAAATCCCACTTGGTCATGGTGAATAATCCTTTTAATGTACTGTTTGGATCCTGTTGGTTAGTATTTTGGTGAGAATTTTTGCATCCATGTTCATTCAAGGATATTGGTTTGTAATTCTCCTTTTTGATGGGGTCTTTGTCTGGTTTTGGGATCGAGGTAATGGTGGCCTCCTAAAATGAGTTTGGAAGTTTTCCTTCCATTTCTATTTTTTGGAACAGTTTCAGAAGGATAGGTATTAATTCTTCTTTAAATGTTTGGTACAATTCCCCTGGGAAGCCATCTGGCCCTGGGCTTTTGTTTTTTGGGAGATTTTTGATGACTGCTTCAATTTCCTTAGTGGTTGTAGGTCTGTTCAGGTTTTCTATTTCTTCCTGGTTCCATTTTGGTAGTTGATACATCTCTAGGAATGCATCCATTTCTTCCAGATTATCTAATTTGCTGGCATAGAGTTGCTCATAGTATGTTCTTATAATTGTTTGTATTTCTTTGGTGTTGGTTGTGATCTCTCCTCTTTCATTCATGATTTTGTTGATTTGGGTCATTTCTCTTTTCTTTTTGATAAGTCTGGCCACGGGTTTATCTATCTTGTTAATTCTTTCAAAGAACCAGCTCCTAGTTTCGTGGATCTGTTCTACTGTTCTTTTGGTTTCTAGTTCATTGATTTCTGCTCTGATCTTTATTATTTCTCTTCTCCTGTTGGGTTTAGGCTTTATTTGCTGTTCTTTCTCCAGCTCCTTTAGGTGTAGGGTTAGGTTGTGTATTTGAGACCTTTCTTGTTTCTTTCTTTTTTTTTTTTAAAGATTTTATTTATTTATTTGAGAGAGAGAGAGAGAGAAACAGCATGAGAGGGGAGAAGGTCAGAGGGAGAAGCAGGCTCCCCGCCGAGCCGGGAGCCCGATGTGGGACTCGATCCCGGGACTCCGGGATCATGACCCAAGCCGAAGGCAGTCGCTTAACCAACTGAGCCACCCAGGTGCCCCGAGACCTTTCTTGTTTCTTGAGAAAGGCTTGTATTGCTGTATACTTTCCTCTTAGGACTGCCTTTGCTGTATCCCAAAGATTTTGAACAGTTGTGTTTTCATTGTCATTGGTTTCCATGAATTTTTTTAGTTCTTCTTTAATTTCCTGGTTGACCCATTCATTCTTTAGTAGGATGCTCTTTAGCCTCCATGTATTTGAGTTCTTTCTGACTTTCCTGTAGAGGCATTTCTAACTCTCTATTATAAATATGGTTATTCAAGTCCAGATCATATTTTTAAAAAAAGGTTATGTTTCTTTTTGTTTCTTTCTATGCCACATGTCTATTTTAAACTTGGTTCAAGGTAGAAAAGGATGCCTGAGACAGGATTTAGGGATTAAATCCCACCCAGGGCCCACCCTGGGTACATATCTCCACCTCCCTTGAAGCTGAGTATGGTTGTGTGATTCGCTATGGCTAATGGCATTCAGGCAGAAGTGACCTTGCCCCAGTCAACTCTAAAACTCTGTGTGAAGCTGGCGGTCATGAAATGATAGAGCCCCATCAGCCTAGGTCCCTTAGTAATTACGAAAAGCAGAGCCTCTGTGAGTCAGTGCAGGTCATGTGGTAGAAGCAGAAATAGACTTGGGTGGTTTTAAACCCCTGAGATTTGGGGATCAGTCATTACAGCCGCATGCAAAACCCTATCTTGACTAATACAGGTTCCAAGTAATAAATCTGAAAAATTCACTAAATCACCAAAGGCTTTCTTCCCTTCCTCCTGTAGCTCCAAACTTCTCCCCTAGCCACACCATGAACAACTGAAGAACATCTGAGAATATCCTGTTGGGCACAATGCTAATATTACTCATTCTTTTGTCTGTTTCCCAGCTCAGACTTGGTGATGAAACAAGGCTTTCAAGCTGGCGATTTTGAACTTGTGATCCTCCAAGGTAATATTGTTATTAGCAGGTATGAGTGTCTGAAAAAAATGCCTCTCAATCTTGTTCATGCCATTCCCATGTCGTTCTCACTTGACAGAGATATTTTGAGGCTGAAAACTGATTTGCTTTATTTTTTTCAGATTAGAGGAAATCCATACCTATGTGAGTTGATTCTTTTTCTAATTTGAAACTGCAAGCTAGACATTTCCCAAAGGTGAAGATGTGAACGGGCAGGGGAGGGCTTTGGGATTCTATCCATTCAGGAAAGAGGGAAGGAGAACCTTTTGAAAACCAGAAATACACGCACACAATAGTTGGCGTTTGACTTTAGGAGGTCCACAGCGCTCATTTATGTGAAGCTCGTCATTACATGCCTGGATTCCTACTCTCCAACATGTTCTTATGCCATAATGAGCAGGAGCCCTGTTTGTTCATGTGCCAGCTTAGAGAGCCAGGGCCTAACTACAAATAATTTAGCACACGTGCAGGATTCTTAGAAGCTTTATGTGGGCCTCAAGTCTCCTCAGCTGAGTTTGCAGAGGAAGAGGAAGTCTGAAGCTTGGGACCCAGCTAGGTGGCACTGGACTCAGTCCAAAGTTGATGGCCCACAGAAGAGGGGAAACAGCTTGATTTTCTCATCTCATTCTGCAAAACAGGACTAAAATTTCCCTTATTCTTTTGGAAGTAGATAAGAAGACTGGAATTTACATCAGTTTGCAAATTCATTGTCCAGAATATAAAGAGAAGCCCATGCATAGTGAGCATTTCTGATGGTGGGAATGTCCATAGCTCAGTGACTATGAGCACAACTTAGGAGGGTAAGAATTCCCTCATGTGAAAAATAATTACAACAAAAAGTCATGTTGGCTTAGCTGAGAACCTTATGACAAGACCAAGACCCTACCTTTATCACATAAACATACTACCATTTATTCATTCATTCAATCAAAACGTAGCACTGACTTGTGTGCCAAGCTGGGAAGAAGGTTCTGAACAAGAGACATTTTCTGCCCTCCAGAAATTCAAGCTTGTGGAAGATAAATGCAGGTGAATGGAAGATTACAATATAGTGAGGTTAAAAGCAAGTGATGGGCAAGGAAAAGACAGCAATTTTGAGTCATAGGAAATGATACAACCCTTTTGTATAATTGAAAGAAATCTGACGCAAGGTCCATAGAATGTCCATAGAATCCATGAGGTTAAATGATATCCTTTCACAAATATGATTTTTAGGTCTCTACTTTTCATGGACTATTACTTATGTATTTACTAAGATACTCATGAAAACAATGAGATGGGTTTTTTAAAAGCAGATGCCTGAATAGGTTTCCGAGGCTCAGAGCTGTAGTCTCTTTCATACCGGTGACATCAGCTCCCTTTAATTCAACACTGTCAAGGATCCCAGTTAACCCAGGCATCTTCAGTCAGAGTCCTAGGACAACGTGCCGTCGGCTTGTGTGGGGATTAGCAGAAGTGGAACCTTAATTTGGGGATGGCGACTGCCAAGTGGAGCTGGCCACACACCTCAAACGGCCTTGCGTGGTCATATCTTTGAGTCTATGTTTGCCTTCTGGGAGCCAAGTGAGTGCTGGCTGGACAAAGAGCTCCTCTCTCCTCGTAAGGATGCTGTAAGCAAAGCTCCGTCCAGACATCCTGGCCCTTCGAATAGTTCTCAGACACCTGCGGTGAGAACCAGCCTCTCGCCAGCCTCCTTCAGCCAGGGGCAGGGTCTCCTTCTGCAGTCCCGGTTTCTCCAGTGTTCGCTTCGTGGCTCCTTGGTCACTGGTTGATGTGTCCAGAGCCTCATGGTGGGCTTTCATACTTTCTCAAACCAAAGAGTTTCACTGTGATCTGAAAACTGTCCTAAAAGCCTGGCCCTCGTTTCCTCCATTAGTTTGTGACAAAGTATTTCTGCAGCTCTCTTAAACTTTTACTGGCAAAACACTTTGGCCTCATTTCTATTAGCTTGTCCTTAGAGCACCTCTGGGAGGCATCTCAGTGTTGTTCCTTATGCAACACAGAAGTAGCCTGCCTTAGGACTTAGTGCTTGGTAGTAGGTAGGGGACTGAGCTCAGAGCTAACAGAGAGAGAGCATGGGAGCACAAAAGCCTGAATTTTTTTCTCTTCATATCTGGTTTGGGACACCAAACATATGCAAATTTTAAAAAGACAAAAAAAATCAATAATTTCAACTCATAAGCAAATGAACAGTCTTCCCTGGGGCCAGTGCCCTGATCGGGACCTTCAGATGGAGTCATGTCCTGATTACATTGTGATGCTTTGCTCCTCTGCCTTCTTTCAGCTCGCTGAGACTAGGAACTATATCTTTTCACATTTTCCCTCCCTGGGGAGTGCGTGTCCCAATGCCTGTTCCATGCTAGGTATTCTAGAAATATTTATTGGATGCTGAAATTTTCAGCACTGCAGTTGGTTGAACTGACATCTTTACATGGACTGCAGAGTTTTCAGCCAGTTACTCAACTATTCAGAAGTCTGTTGCACATTGTTGATGAAACAGAATATTGTGACTATCACAATATTAATGTCAGCCAGCACCTCCTCATTCACCAGGAAATATCACTCGAACACTGTTCAGGGTAATAGAATGGCAAGGAAAGTTCTGTTCAGCAACCATTGTGTGGCATATATATTTGTGTGTGTGTGTGTGTGTGTATGTGAGTGAATGTGCGCACATGCATGTGTAGTCACATGGAGAGATTTATATGTGGATATAAATGTATGTATGTATATGTATATACATTCACATGCATACACATGTAGAACGTGATTTCGAGAAATACGGACACAACCTCTATTAAAAAATATATTTTTCCATTACGCTCCCCTAGGCAAAGATGAATGTGAGGAGTGGTTCTCATGAGGAAAAGAAAGGCTGATAGAAAGTGTCAGGAAGGGGAGCCTGGGTGGTTCAGTCTGTTAAGTGTCCAACTCTTGATTTCGGCTCAGGTCATGATCTCAGGGTCCTGGGATCGAGCCCCAAGTTGGGCTCTGCACTCAGCAAGGAGTCTATGGAGATTCTTTATCTCTCCCACCCGCTCTCGTTCTGCTCCTCCCCCGTTCTCTCTCTCTTTCTCTTTCAAATAAATAAATAAAACCTTTAAAAAAAAAAAAGAAAAGAAAAAGGAAGTGTCAGGAAGCAGGTGCTCAGAAGCAAGGGTCCCATCCTGGGAGAGGAAAGCAGGAGGGAAGGGATTCCAGAGGGGAGGGCCAAGCTGGGATCCATTGCCCCAGATTCCAGAGATCCGATGGCAGGGGCTGAGAGTGATCCTGTGTACCTAGAAGACCCTGGAAGAAGAGAGTCCAAGAAAATGACCTCTGTGGGTGGCTAAGGGGGCTCGGTGAACTCCTGTATCCATTCACCGTCTGTTTCAGCTGCTGAGTGAGAACCACCAACACCCAGCGGGGCTGGGCTCCTGGCAGTGTGTGTGAAGTCATGAAAAGCGCATGCGCTGGGGTTGGACAGACCCTTACTCTGTGCGGATTCCTGCTCTGCCATGGGGCAGTGGGGAATTAACTACTCTCAGACTGTTCCCGTCATTTTAAAAATGGAGTTATTAAAATTAACAAGTCAGGGAACGACAGATGTTGGCGGGGATGTGGAGAAAGGGGAACCCTCCTACACTGTTGATGGGAATGCAAGCTGGTGCAACCACTCTGGAAAACAGTATGGAGGTTCCTCCAACAGTTGAAATTAGAGCTACCATTCGATCCAGCAATTGCACTACTGGGTATTTACCACCAAGATACAAATGTAGGGACCCGAAGGGGTACGTGCACCCCGATGTTTATAGCAGCAACGTCCACAATAGCCAAACTGTGGAAAGAGCCAAGAAGTCCATCGACGGATGAATGGATAAAGAAGAAGTGGGATATATACACAATGGAATATTATGCAGCCATC
>NW_027397094.1:15157564-15165691 GCF_003265705.2 Callorhinus ursinus
AAAATGGAGCTACTACTCGACATCATAGGTTCTTGAAAGAGTTGAATAACAGAAAACTCAATACAGTGCCTGGCACCTAGAGAAAAAGTAATACATGATCCATCTTACTAAAAGTTATTACTGAAGGAGAGACGGGTCCTCTGAAAATTCCTCGATGCTCCCCGTAAACAGCTGAGCCGGGGCTAAGCTGGACCAGCCGGGAAATCCTAGGAGATGCTTTCTATTTACTCACAAAGACTCCTGGGAAAGATAAAGTCCTTAAGCTCATCAGGCACACAAACCGTGGTTTGAAAGCACTTTTCCTGAGAGCTGGTTTTGATTAAGAAAGGGGGACGAGAAGCGAGAGAGGATGAGGGCAGTTGGATGGGGGTGATATCGTGGAAGAATTTCAAGTTCCCAGATGCAAAAGGTGGTCAGAAGAAAATAAGCTCCTCCTATTCTGCCCTGGTGCTGTGGGGGGCCCGGAGGGGGCCAGCCTTGGGCCATTCTCCAGTCCCGCCCGGTTTGACCATGAGTAGACATGACCAAAAGGCATGATTAACTCTTGCGAGGTCTACTACATCAGTTCCTCGATGGCACAGTTCAGTCTCATCCCTTCTTTCTTTCTCTGCCACCCAGATGTTATTCAGAATCCTTCCCATACACTCCTACACTGTTGGTGGGAATGCAAGCTGGTGCAGCCACTCGGGAAAACAGTATGGAGGTTCCTCAAAAAGTTGAAAATAGAGCTACCCTATGATCCAGCAATTGCACTACTGGGTATTTACCCCAGAGATACAAATGTAGTGATCCAAAGGGGTACATGCACTCCGATGTTTATAGAAGCAATGTCTACAATAGCCAAACTATGGAAAGAGCCAAGATATCCATCGACAGATAAATAGATAAAGATGTGGTATATCTATATCTATATCTATATCTATATCTATAGATAGATATATATATACAATGTAATATTATGCAGCCATAAAAAAGAATGAAATCTTGCCATTTGCAATGATGTGGATGGAACTGGAGGGTATTATGCTGAGCCAAATAAGTCAATCAGAGAAAAACATGTATCATATGACCTCACTGATATGAGGAATTCTTAATCTCAGGAAACAAACTGAGGGTTGCTGGAGTGGTGGGGGTTGGGAGGGATGGGGTGGCTGGGTGATAGACATTGGGGAGGGTATGTGCTATGGTGAACGCTGTGAATTGTGCAAGACTGTTGAATCACCGACCTGTACGTCTGAAACAAATAACACATTATATGTTTAAAAAAAAAAAGAAGATAGTAGGAAGGGAAAAATGAGGGGGGAAATCGGAGGGGAGACGAACCATGAGAGACTATGGACTCTGAGAAACAAACTGAGGGTTCTAGAGGGGAGGGGGGTGGGGGGATGGTTTAGCCTGGTGATGGGTATTAAAGAGGGCACGTATTGAATGGAGCACTGGGTGTTATACGCAAACAATGAATCATGGAACACTACGTCAAAAACTAATGATGTAATGTATGTGATTAGCATAACATAATAAAAAAATGTAAAAAAAATAAAGGCTACTACAAAAGAGAACAAAAAAAAAAAAAGGAATCTTTCCCATTCTCCCCAATTCTCTTTCCCCGTGTTGGAATTAGGACTGAATAGATGGAATTAAACCAACTTGAATCTCTGTCAACTTGGGAGTCACATCGTCGGATGTTTTCCTGGAGACGATAATGAAAAATCCAAACTTCTCGAAAGACAGTTATTCTTGGGATAGTTCTGATTTATCTGGAGCCAGGAAACTGAAGACATTTATAAAAGGCAGATTTCTATGGAAAAAAGTTTTTTTTTTTAATCATCCCTTTACCTGAAAGCCAGATTGTGTTTAGAATGTGCAAATTGGAAGCAGATTGAGTAAGTGTTGCTGCTTACGGCTTGGGCCTTTTGAAGTTGAGAAAAAGCCCAAATACGAACCAATCGATTTATCTGCTCTTAGGAGGCTTATCTGTCGCAAGCTATTATCTTTTATTGTGGTACTAAACATGCCTTGCCTACTGAAGAGAGGAATGGAGTTCTCTAAACTACCAAGACGCTATTCACTAGGGCAACATATCCCAACACATGAAGAGGAAGACGTTCCCCGAGATCATAATGCATTACCTGTGCTAATCAAGCCTGGAAAAATACGGGATTAAATGAAATAAACACAGTTTCCTTTCCTGGGGAATTTTCAGTCTTTTATATAAACGTAACGTACATATTTCATCCTCCTTCACTGTGATTTTCCAAGGGTGAGAAATCAATAGTTAGCATTTCCTAAGCATATTTGACCACAGAGTCTCTTCACAAGTTGGGAGATTTTGCACAAAAGTTATTAATCAGCCTAGTGATGGTTGATGTATAGTCAGCTGCTTAAAATAATAATAAATGTGCTAGCCTTCTTGAATCTTTTGCCTTCAACTCTTTGGGAGGCCAAAACCCATCACTACTTGTAGCAAAATTAACCACTGCTTCTTGGAGTTAATGGAACATAAAGCCTGCATGATTTCTGCGTAGAAGATGAATACATGAATGCATGAATACTTATAAAACATTTTTTTTTTTTGCTATGGTCTGTGAATGGAGTGAGTAGGCCTGGCAATCGTCACTTGAGCAATTATTTTTCTCTGTAGAAGATTTCAGCCCATAGAGACACATAATAGCCTGAAACCCAAAAGGTAGTAATTTCCTTTACATTGATTAACATTCATTTCCATGCAAAAGGAGAAATGCATCATGATACAGATTCCTGACTGAAGACAGGAGTGAGTTTTGTAAGCCTCCAAGGGGATGTGCTTTAGGGTGCTACTGCCCAAAGACCTAAAGACCCTCAGATCACCAGTATATATTGTGAAACACTGAACACAAATAACACACGCATACACACACACCACTCCAGGCTGTGTTAAAGATGAGAAAAGGAGGGACACCTGGGTGGCTCAGCCGGTTAAGCGTCTGCCTTCGGCTCAGGTCATGATCCCAGGGTCCTGGGATGGAGCCCCGCATCGGGCTCCCTGCTCAGCGGGGAGTCTGCTCCCCCTCTCCCTCTGCTTCTCCGCTCCCCCCCAGAGCTCGAGCTCACACTCTCTCTCTCAAATAAATCTTAAAACAAAACATGAGAAAAGTAAAACAGAAATATGCTTGCCATTTGGATAGCAAGAGTTGGGATACTAAGCTCAGGACTTCTCTGATTCTCACTTCACTGACAGTAGAGTCTTATCACCCAAAGTTAGAAATCTATCTAAAGTGAGAAAATCAGAGTACGTGAACTTCCTGCTCGGTGGACTACTTTGCTCCAACTCAGTGGTCATTTTACTAGGCAGCCTCTAGGTCTCCCACAGAGTAAAGGCTGCTGGAGCAGAAAAAAGCAAATAAAAATTTGTGCTCAAGTCTAGAACCAAAACTTATACTATTTGGGGGTGGGCAAATAACACAACAGAAATATAAGTGAGTTACTGGTATGGAGAATGGAGAGAGTCATTCCCGTGTGGAAGCCGAGTTCGTCTTTGAAAGCTGCATGGAATTTTAAGATATGAAGGAGGGGCGTGTTGCTTTACCGGCTTCCCAGAAGGCAGAGTAAGTCAGAAAGTGAGTCTCCCCTGGGGTCAGCAGCAGGCCATCACTAGTGACTGACGAAACCAGCCCGACAGACAAAGGGCCCTCTAGAGCCAATCCCCAGGCATCTGGATGGAGAGCTAGTGAGGGAAGGAACCACCTTGCAGTCATGGAACTGAATCCCAACCTACAAACTGCCCAGGACCAGCAAGATGCGGGAGCCGACACATTGAAAAGCTGAGTGCATGAGACAGAAGGCGGCCTGGAAGAATTCTGTTGGATTACTTGGGGCTCCTGGTTTGGTCATAATTTTAAGGATCTGGTCACACCCTTCCCTGCCTCTAAAGGCACCTTACTGGAGCCATGGGGAAGGGGCACCTGGGAGGCTCAGTGGGTAAAGCGACTGACTCTGGGTTTCGGCTCAGGTCATGATGACAGGGTCGTGAGACCGAGCCCCACGTTGGGCTCCCCACTCTGCGGGGGTCTGCTTGAGATTCTCTCCCTCTCCCCCTGCCCCTGCCCCTGCTTGTGCTCTCTCTCTCTCTCTCTCTCTCTCAGATAAATAAATCTTTAAAAAACAAAAAAAGATGTCAGAGGGGAGCGATGGGGCAAAGGCAGACGGAGCGGAGGCACAGGGGCAAAATGATGCCAAGGCCTGGAGACAGCCTGTGTTTTTCAGGGACCGGTGAGGAGCATCCTGGGCCCTGTCCTCTCTGCTCTGGGAAAACCCTGGATGTGCATCTGAGAGAAAATAGCGAAATGACAGAGCAGAACCCAGCCTCTGCTGAGGGGATGCCCTTCTCCGAGGTCAGACCTCTCCTACTATAAGCGAGGTGACCCCAGACGCCTTCTCCCAAGTGAGCCCTTCACCAGAAGAAGCTGCCTGGACTATGCTGTGAATGACCTTCCCACGTGGATTCTGAGTCATTTAAAAAATTGCATGTTCTTTTTAAGGATACGTAGGGCTGGTCCTGAGGGAAATTAAGTAGGCTCCTCCTTGTGTGTTAGAGGCCTGGAGGAAGCCCCCAGACGGCCGTGTAGAAAAGATAGGAACAAGCTGAAGTACTCGTCCCTCCATAGGATCACCTCCTGTTGACATCTCGTCTGGCAGCAGGGCAGGGAAGAAGTGAAAGTGTGCGTTGTCATAAAGGACTTTTGGGCCTATGACATCTGATAGGGACGAAAACCCTTCCTATCACCCCTCAGAATATGGCACATGCGCACCACCATCTTCGGGACCTGTCCCGAGGGCCCTGCAGGGCTCTGCACATGGGCTCAGAGGTAGGGGGAGGTGGTGGTAAGCAGAGTTTAACTAATGTGGCCTTTGAGCCACTGTCGCTGAGTCACGGCCCTGGAAGAAGCATGGGGCTGACAAGGCCTTGCGTTAGAACAGACCTTCTAGCCAGCAGTGACTCAGGACAGTGGCCCCCGGAGAAGCCTGGGACAGCTGAGCTGTCATGTCCTCCTTGTTCTGCATTAGTGGAGGTGACTCTGACAGAGTGTGTGTTCGGGGAGAATGGAGCATCATCAGTAAGCCCAGGTTCTCATGACGCTCACCGGGACATGTTATCAAACGGCAACATCAGGCTCTTCCTAAGGAAGGAAGTCAGGATCAGAGGAGAACATGGGTCCCCAGGGTCAGCACTAGGCTTGTCAGCCAACAGAACTGTTCTGTACTTCTGGGCTCAGCTTTTCCTGAGGGTTTGCCTCCTACTTAGAAATGCGTTGCAGTCATGTCCCAACTAAGAGACGGTATCAGCAAAAAGTCTCACAACTCGGCCCCCTGGACACTTGGTTTCTTTGAGGGGTGTTAATACAAGAAAGCCAGAAAAATCAGCAGATGGTTGGGACGTCTGGCTGCCACAAGGGAGTCCTGGAAAAGGGAGCTGACGGTCACTAGCCCTTCCCGGCAGTTAGAGTCAGGTTTCGGCCAAGGAGCAGCTCTCCCTTCTTGAACATCTCCTGTCAAGAACGCTTTTCCAAGGAAGCTGCCCGTCAGCATCATGAGAAGAGTGTCAGATTTGGGGGAAGAGGGGGCTGACGTTCCCCCTGGAGGGCTTCTGCGGTGCTCCGATGACCTCGCACGGAGGTCTGACGAGAAGCCATGGCGCTCCTGTTCATCCCAGTTCATGGAATGGGAGAGGTCTCTGAGCAGTTGTCAGCCCAGCCAGAGGGAACCCTGGAAACCCCCGGAGGGCCCAGTCCACTGGAGCAGGAATCCAATTCCTTCATTCAGTCGCCACACATTTAGCAAGCACCTACTGTGTGCCAGGCACTGTTCTGGGTGCTAGAGACTCAAAGATTATAAATAGAACGCAGTCTCTCTTGAAACAGCTTACGTGAATACTCTAAAAGGGGAACGAACCTTTTATAATGAGAAAGGTATTTGGTGATGCATGCGAGGGCTGGATTTGGAAATTGAGAAGGGCATTACTTCTGTCATCTTGAAAGATAGGCAAGCTGACATCAGAGGGGCTGAGTACCCTGCACGGGTACTCTGCAGCTAGAAGCTAAGACCGCAGGGTAGTTTCAGTACCATGAATAAATGAATGACCGAGTTACACGTCAACCAAGAGACTATCCGCTGTAGCTGCCGCCCACAGAGCCTAGGCTGGGTTAGGCTAGAAATCATGGGCAGATAAAGCTAGCCCTAGAGCACAAAGTTGACTTTGATTTTCTACAGTAGCTAGCGGGAGCTGCTGAAGGTCATGAGGGCCAGTGGCGGGGCTGGGGGGCGTGGTCTAGGAATGCTCTAGGAAGCGCATCTGGCAGCACCAGGTCCGGGGGAGGTGGAGAGACTGAGATACATTTTCTGAAATTGGAAGAGGGTCTGAGTAAGTGAGAGATGAGTAGAAAGGGAGAAAAAGACACAGTGAAATAGAATATGGAATAATTAATAAGACTTAGTAAGTATGAAACATATGGGAGAAAGGGATCAACTTTAGCCCTTTGTTATTTCTCTTAGCTTATGCTTAGTGCTTTCGCTGAACCAAGCACTGTGACAAAACTTGATGTACATTGTCTTATCTGGCTTTCTCAATAACCCCAGGAAGAGGTTCCATTAGGATCCCATTTTATGTGTGAGAACGTTGAGGCACATAGTGTTCATAGGGAATTTCTATGTGCTGGTAGACATCTCTACATGGATGGCCTGCCTCTCACACTCAACACTTTATAAACTAAATTCTCCATTGACCCTCCACCTGCTCTTCCCCGAGCTTCTCTATTTTTAATTAACACCATTGCCGTTTCTTCAGGGACTTGAGGCCAAAGCTCAGAAGAAGTGTTTCATGTCTGTTCATTTATTGTATGTGCCACCAAGTCAGGCACTGTGCTGGGATTACAGGAGCAAAAAGCATGGCCCTAGAGGCGCCTGGGTAGCTCAGTCGGTTAAGCATCTGACTCTTGATTTTCGCTCATGATCTCTGGGTCATGGGATCAAGCTCCACATCGGGCTCTGCGCTCAGCATGAAGTCTGCTTCGAATTCTCTTTCCCTCTGCCCCCCTGCCTGCTCATGCTTTCTCTATCTCCCTCTAAAATAAATAAATAAATAAATCTTTAAAAAAAAAAAAAAAAAAGGCCTGGTCCTGGCCATCAAGACACGTCCAGGGTGCTGGAGGGCCAACACAGTCCAATGGCGTAGAGAAGAGGCAGGGAGGTTTCCAGAGGAAGCAAGGTGCTCTCTGTGGTCTGTGGCTCCTGTCTTCCCACTTCCTCTCAACTACAACAGCACCATAAAGATGGTCCTGGCATTTTCCACCCACCTGACTCCCCTCCCACTTAAGCAAATATCACTGGAAATCTCCAAAAGAAGCTCTGGATCTTCAAAGTCCTGAAGAATTCAGTTTCCTGCAAGAGTGCTCCTACCCAAGCCACAAATTTGATTAACAGGGAGCCTGGACTCTAATGCCTTCCTCGCTGTTATGCTTCTGGGAAGAATTCACTTATTTTCCATTTATGCCTTGTCCATTTCCCAAAATGTTACAAGCACAAGTACAATAAAACTACTTAAGTGACATGTGTGGGTTCAGCTCTGAGTGATGGAGTAGGGAGAATGGGAATCCCAGAAACCTAGAGCGAAGAGGAGGCAACCAGCAGAGACCTTGACTCTGAACTTCCTGGCAGCCAAGAGAAAAATAGGAAAGAGGAGATTTTTTAACAGAATTTTTTTCTTTTATTATGTTATGTTAATCACCATACATTACATCATTAGTTTTTGATGTAGTGTTCCATGATTCATTGTTTGTGTATAACACCCAGTGCAATACATGCCCTCCTTAATACCCATCACTGGGCTAGCCCATCCCCCCACCCCCTTCCCCTCTAGAACCCTCAGTTTGTTTCTCAGAGTCCACAGCCTCTCATGGTTCGTCTGCCCCTCCGATTTCCGCCCCCCTTCATTCTTCCCTTCTTACTATCTTTTTTTTTAACATATAATGTATTGTTTGTTTCAGGGGTACAGGTCGGTGATTCAACAGTCTTGCACAATTCACAGCGCTCACCGTAGCACATATCTTCCCCAATGTCTATCACCCAGCCACCCCATCCCTCCCACCCCCCACC
>NW_027397094.1:15165791-15209941 GCF_003265705.2 Callorhinus ursinus
CACATCTTCTTTATCCATTCATCTGTCAATGGACATCTTGGCTCTTTCCATAGTTTGGCTATTGTGGACATTGCTTTAACAGAACTTTTTAAGATTTTTTTTAAATTAACTAATTTTTAGTTTTTTTATTGTGGTAAGAGCACTTAGCATCAGTTCCACCCTCCTAGCAAATTTTAAGTGTACCTTGGTATTGGCTGTAGGTACCATGTTTTACAGCAGACCTCTAGAGCTCATTCATCTTGTTTCACGGAAACTTTATGCCCTCATTTCCCCTTCCTTCCAGCTCCTGACAATCACCATTCCCCTCTTGGAGTCTATGAGGTTGACTCTTTAAATACATCATGTAAGTGGAATCGTGCGGTATTTGTCTTTCTGAGACTGGTTTATTTCACTTAGCATCGTGTCCTCATGCTTCCTCTGTGTCTTCGTGTGTGGCAGAGTCTCCTTCTCTGTTATGGCTGAATGATGGTCCTTTGTAGGTGTTTACCACATTTTCTCTATCCGTTCATCTGTCGACGAACATTCAGGTGGTTTTCACATCTTGGCTCCGGCGAGGAGAGCTGCAGTGAACTCGGGAGTCTCTTGGAGATCCCGATTTCGATTCTTTTGGATAAACATCCAGAGGTGACATTGCTGGATCATATGGTAGTTCTGTTTCTACTATTTTGAGGACCCTCAGTATTGTTTTCCATAGTGGCTGCATTACTTTGCTTTCCCACCAACAATGCACAAAGGTTCTAATTTCCTCACATCCTCACCAGTATTTAGCGTCTTTACTTCCGTTGATAATAGCCCCCCTGGCAGGTGTGAGGTAATACCTCATTGTGATTTTGATTTTGATTTGCATTTCCCTAATGATTAGTGATGTTGAGCATTTTTTTCCCCACATATCTGTTGGCCATTTGTATGTCATTGTTGGAGAAATGTCTATTCAAGTCCTTAGCTCATTTTTAATCAGCTTATTAGAATTTTTTACTATTGAGTTGTAGAACCTTTTTATATATTTGGGGTATTAGCTCCTTATCAAATACACAGTTTGCAAATATCTTCTCCCAATCCTCAGGTTGCCTTTTCACTCCGCGATCATTTCCTCGGCTGTGCAGAAGCTCTTTGGTTTGATGGAGTCCCACTTGTTTATTTTTGTTTTTGTTACCTGTGGTTTTTGGCATCATATTATGAAATCATTGCCAAGACCAGTGTCATAAATATTTTTCCCTGTTTTCCTCTGGAAGCTTTACGGTTGCAGGTCTTACCCTGAAGTTTTTAATCCATATTGAGTTGATACCTGTGCATGACATAAGGTAAGGGTCCAATTTCATTCTTTTGTGGGTGGTTATCCAGTTTTCCCAATTGGAAGCAAATCTTATAATCAGTGGAAGCAAATTGTGTCCCAGCTCTGATTCTGAGAGCGCTCTTTTCCTCCTCACTGGTTTCACACTCTCTGAAGAAGATCTGTTCATGCACCATCCCTACCACAGGGAGGCTCTTGAGGATGAGGACCGAGTCTGAGTCATCTCTTTCTCCAAATGCCAGCCCATAACAGACATTTGATGAATATTCTTCAGTGAATAGCTGAACCAATATATTTTCACGTGATTTTTTTTTTATCTCTTAATGGCAAATAGGAAGGAACTTTAGGTAAAAACTTTGAAAATTATGGATGTTATTAATTTGGCCACGTCTGATATTGATTCTCACTGGACATCTGGGGTATGACATTAACTCCTGTGTCTTTAGTTCCTTTCATTGAAGCCACCAAATTTGGGATGCAGTCTAAAGTGTTATGTATGTCCCAGAAGAGCTACTTTACCAATTACTTTAAAGATTGAGTGCACCTAATACAGTGCTTACCCCGATTTTTTTTTCAAATGGAGTCACAAAAAATTTAGTACCATTTCTAGCATCAATGCTGAATAAACTGAATGAATGAATGAATGAGTGGATGAATGAATAAATAAATATTGCCTTCTGACTTCTCTGGGCCTTTAAAAAGAAAATCTTTGGAAGTAAAGTTGTATTACCTTTGAGGCCCGGCCAACCAGACATATGCGTGCAGAACTGGATATTTTATCTGTATGTTTCCATACAGCCTCCAGTTGCTACAGCCATTCAACAATCCCTTTCACACAACCAGCCCGGCCCATATTTCATTCAACAATAAATATTTATTAAAGATCGCCTCTGTGCCCAGTCCTGTTTTAGATACGCGCACTCTGTCAATGAGAAAAACGTGGAACTTATCTTCTGTTCTTTCTGAATACTTTTACAGGCATAAGATAAACACCCAGAAGTCACATCCTTCTTTGTAAAGCAGAACATTTCAGAATGTTAAGTCTGAAAATTAGCACTTTATTTTAGTAATTTCCCAGAATGTATAATAGGGAGAAGGGGCAGAAACTTCAGGTCATCTAGGTTGGGACAAATCTACAGGGGCTTCCAAACCATAAGTGTCCTTTAATGGACTCAAAGATTTCTAGGTGAACAGTGACATGATCCAACTTTGCAAAGATTATTCTGGTAGCTGTGTGTATAATGGGTGGGGAAAACTGAAAAGCAATAGACATGTTAGGGGGACATGCTAATAGTTCCATGGAGAGGCAATGGGGACCTAAAACGTGGGAACTGAAAGGAAGGAGCAGGTGCCAGAGACTCCTGCATGATTCTATTGGGACTTTTGGGGACTCTTCTTCTGCAAGTACTTTCAGGTCACAATGAGAACTCCACCAGAGAAAAGTTCATCTTAGTTACCCTATGGACAGTTCTCAGCACTCAGCACTACCTGTATTCACCAAACTACATTCTGCATAATTCTTTAGACCACACACACAATTGTGGACAGCCACATCACCCTGAGAGTTTTCAACCTGATCTGTCCCTGAAAGCTGAGCACACCTTGCTCTGGTCCATGGTTGAGTGGAGAACTCCAAGGCACCCCAGCCACGCAGGGCTGCTGCAGAGCAGGGTGACATGACTCAGGGTGCTTGAGACTGACCATCAAAAGCCTTGAGTTCCAGTCCAGTCTTTGACCAACTTATAAATTTGGGCTATGTACTGACCTCAATGGCCCTTGGTTGGATTGGATAAGACCTTTTTTAATCGGGCTTCATGGTCTCTGTAAAATTCTATAGGATGCCTTGCCTGGGCATTTTTATCATAGAATAGGATTATTAAGTGAGGGGAGAAGGGAAAGCAATCCGGACTGGCTTGACTGGGCTCACACTGAAAATGGCAAAGGACTACAGTGGAAGAAAATGGAATAGAGCCAAAGGGGGCATGGTGGGTGTAACAAGCAAAGTCAGCACTACCCGGATGGGTGGAGAGAGAGTCTGGGGCCGAACTTTGAGAGAGGAAGGAGAGCTTTCATTTGCCATTACCATCTGTGTGAAACAGAGAAAGAGAAATGGCAGAAGGAGATTATCAGGTGTTTTTCTGAGTAAAATGAATGAAATGACCTTCGATATTTGGTGAGAAACTTCAGTAATGAACTAAATCGATTCACTGATACCACTGATTCTACTTCTGCCCAAGGGTCATGACCTCACCAACAATCCCACCTTCTAAAGCTGGGTGGCTTTGCTTCTGTATGCACTAACGAGATGGATCTACAGTGCATCCCTACTCTCACGCCCAAATAAAGTCTCGGGCAAGTGGGTCTGACTGGCGAAGTCTGGGTCTCACACCTATACCCTAGTTTCAAAGAAGTAGAGAAAGATGAGTGCTCTATGTTTTTCCTTGTAAATGCAGGGTGTGTAGGCTGTCTATTCCCCACACACTGCTTCCAGGCAGCCCACAGATGCCAAGACCTACCAGGCTAGCCGATCACTGAAGTCTTCCATAGAAATGGTATACAAGGCAGAGGTCATTGATGCCTGCATTAGACCCACGGTGGCGAGGGTCCCTTATGGCTGTGTCTGGGCTGACAGGGCACTGGCCAAAAACAATGTGTGTCTTGCCACAGCAGGAGAAAGGGCAACTCTTCTCAGCCCAGCCATGGATCCCCAAAGGTAGCCCTGAGATGAGTTCTTCAAGGGTAGAGCTGGAAGGTAGGAGGAAAGCAGAAGAAAAGAAGGTTCTGGGGGAGGAGGGCTGGTCTCTATGGGGCTGCAGATTGTTAGGTGTTTTCTTGAGTAAAATACATGGGATTTCCTCTCATATTTGATGAGAAACTTCAGTAATGAATTACACTGATTTATAAAATCTCGGTTGAACTTATCTCCACTGAGAAAGCAGCTTCCTACCCACACTGAGGCTCGATTCTCTAGGTGCCTTTGGAACAGGAGGAATGGTTTTCATCCAGTAGCCACCTGCTATCCTTTGGTAAAGTTATTCCCACCACCTGAAGCAAAGGGAAAAAAAAACAAAACCACTTATTCTCCTTGATTTTCCCCCCAACTATTTTCTTCCCATTCCCACATGGCCAAGAATCTCATTTGTGCTTTGCAAAACCCACCCCCTCGAAGAAAAAGAAAAAGAAATCATTGCCGGCATTCAAACCATTTTTCAAAGGGAAACTCCCTGATAAAAAAACTCTGATGACTCCATCCAGGATGCACTGCCACCTTCTTGCTCTGCCATCCTTGTAACCTTTGATCACAGCACTTTCGGGCACTGACCAGTGTCTCAGCATCTCCTGCTGTAACTCAGGTGTCCCCATGCCAGCCAAGCACCAGGGCCCGGGTAACCACCTCTGCTACTTGGCATTTCTTTAACCTACGGTCAGAGTCTCTCACTTCCTTACGAAAGGTCGAAAGAACTTGACATTGGACTTACTGTCCCATTCCACATGAGGAGCTTCAAATTATGTTTTTTTTTTTTTTAAAGGCCAGCATTTTGAAATTAACTGGAGAACTCCTGAGGGTGGCTCTTTGGTAAGACCCAAAATTTATCTGGATATAGACGTTTTTGGTGTGTTTGTCTGAAAGGAAAGAGGTCGTGGTACCTACGGTCCTGTCTTTGGGCTCCATCCAACTGAGAACAGGAGGGAGGCCCAAACACTGTCTCTCCTGCCCAGCCCACCCCTTCCGCACTCCCTGCAGGACCCCAGGGAGTTCCGGCCTTCTCCAGCTTCCCTGTCAAACCTGCTCCAAAGGGAAGGTGTGAACCGGCCACGTGGGTTGAAGATTTATCTACTTGGCGTGCTCAGAGTGCTAAACCATCCTTTCACAGGGTGAAGGGGAAGACAACTTTCACATCTGTTTCTGCTTTCTTCAGAGATGGGAAGTGATCTCAGGCAGGGCCAGCCGGACCACTCCCCAGGGGCAGATCTGCCCTGGGCAGAGAATACCACTGAGAAACATTTAGATGATGGTGCTTATTAACTCAGGTTTTCATACCTGGCTTCTTACCTAGGTGCTGAAATGTAAGGGGGTCCTTGGTATGGCTGTTGGAAATCATGTGTATCCATTCAATGAGCCTCCCAAGAAGGACTCCCAATCATGTCTAGCCATTATTCAACGAGCCTCCCAAGAAGGACTCAGATCAAAATAAATCTAAGAATCCATTTTCAGGAAAGTGGGGCAAGTCTTGCCAACTGTTTTGAGATTGTTGTCTGTTTTAGTCACTCCGAGTGTATCGGTGAGTAAATTAACATGTCTCTATCTAAAAACTTTTACTGAGAGAAAATAAGTTTCTTCCTGTCTCCCATTAATGCATGTTGAAAATAAATGTTAAGAGTATCAGGCTCCGAAACTACATGTCTGGACTGGAGTCTCAGCACGCCCACATCCCATCATCCACTGCCATGGGCCAGGACAGCTCACGCATGCCCATTGGAAACATCACCTTTGACAGGATGCAGAGCTCAACTCTGTCCCATGGTGCCATTCTGTCTGCTATTTAAAGCCTGTGGACCAGCCTGTCCATGAACCTCTCCCCACCAACAGTGTGTCCCTGCTGTGACCTAGTCATTCCTACCTCATCTGCTGCCATCTTCTTGTATAAGTTTGTCTCCTTCTACCTGTCTGTAGGGTCCTTGGGGGCAGAGACAATTTAGTACTTTTCTCTATACCCCCTGAGAGCTAACACAAGGCAAAGAACATAGTAGATGCTAAATACATGTGTGCTGGATGAAAGTATCAGTGGATGAGTTAGTTATATAGACTTGACCCTTGGCTTGCCTCTGCTTGTAGCTTCTGTCAAACCCACCTACATATTAGCACTTCCAGTTCTTGCTCCAAGGGCTTGCCTTGCCTTGCCGGGTAGGTTGTAGATTGCTTGTATATTGCTGTCCCGCACCCTGGCTAAACATACAGTCTTTAACCAAAGGAAGTGGTGGGATTTCAGCTGTCGCTTCAAGGTGGGGAAGGGAAGATGAGAAGGGAAGGGGAGAAGGGAGGAAAAGCAGGGGAAACTTTCCAGGGTTCCCTGACGGGCTTTCCGGGTATCTACCGTTCCCTCCGCTTTGAATGCATTTTACAACCTTATCCCCTTTCCCCACTGCTCCCAAAACAACATTACCAGCTTTCAAAGCTTTTATCAAAAGACAAGTCTGTCACTAAACCTTCCCTAGTGTCCCAGCCAAACGCGTTACTAACCCTCTTGCTTGGCAATCTTAAGTATCTTCTCCGAACCTTTGATTCTAGCACCTTCTAACACTTATCCCGGGGTCTTAGTTGTTTGTATTCATGTCTCGGTTCCATGTTGGCTGCCTTGCAAATGAGTCATTTTTTTCCATCTTTTTATTCCCATAAGTGCCTAGCACAGTTGGTGTTCAATAAACATTTATTGCACTGAATTGAATAACCGCAAAGCCTTCCAGAGTGACTACTTTAAAGGACAACCCTTGACCGAACATTCATGTGACGTTTGTTTAAAACCATCCTCAGCTGTATACCATGAGTGCTGACTAATTAATGCACGTCTAGCTTCTAGTTATCCCAGGCCTATTTCAAAGAATCTCAAAGATTTCAATGATTTTGCTTATGGCATTCAATTTACAAATGAAGGGACTTCCTCTAAAATATCAAAATGAGTGGCTGGCAGAGCCGCCCACCCAGGAAGCCAGGAGCCCAGACAGAGCATTCCCAGTGCTCCCCAACACTGACAGTCACAGCTGTAATCAGACCACCCTCCACTTAGACGGTACCTTTCCCCATAGGCTTGTCCTGGAGTTCTATAAACAGTAATTAATGCAGTTTAGATGTTAGACTCAACTGTTTACCCTGGCTCTCAATTAATTAGTTAATTGCCAAGCTAGGAAGACACGGTTTGCATATATTTTTCTCACCCTCATACTGGTGACTCAGATTTGCAGATCTGCTCTTTAGCGAAGCACAAGATACACACATGCTGTGGTAACAGAAACAATGTACCAGCCAGCAAAGCCTCGCAGGGGCCTCCGGAGGCTGGTGCTGTTTATGATAACCGCCCACTTCGCGGTGGGCGGAATGACTCACCCAAAGGCCAAAGAGCTTTTCCAAGGTGTGAGGAGACCTTGCTCTAACTGTTTAAAAACTGTTCTGGGGCGCCTGGGTGGCTCAGTGGTTAAGCGTTTGCCTTCGGCTCAGGTCATGATCCCAGGGTCCTGGGACACATCCCGCTTCTCCCTCTGCCTCTCCCCCTGCTTATGTTCCTTCTCTCGCTGTGTCTCTCTCTGTCAAATAAATAAATAAATAATCTTTACAAAAACAAAAACTGTTCTGTTTGTCCAAATGTGTTTGACTGTGTTTGGAGGAAAGGGTTTGTCCTCTAAACACAGCCTGTGTTAACAGAAAACTGAACGGTGTAGTCTGGGCCGGGCTTTACAAGGTCCGCGGAGGACGGATTACGGGGCCGGGGGCCGGGGGGCGGGGGGCGGCTTCCGGGCTTACCCCTTGTTATTGCGGCCCAGCTGAGATGCATCAGTCTCAGGGGAGAGAGTGGGGGTTCCCCTCCCCCCATTCTGAGGATGTCAGGGAGTAAGGAGAGAACTCTGAGGAGGCCCCTCTGGACAGAATGCAAACCCAGAGTGCCTGGTGGGTGGGGTGGGCAGGATTCAGATCGTAGCAGGGCACCTGGCCACTTTTAGGCATTTGTAACTTCACTCACTACGTCTATAGAAACTCATTTTTTAAAAAAGCATCTCATTTGTTTACTTGAGAGAGCGAGCACAGAGGGAGAGGGAGAAGCAGACTCCCCACTGAGCAGGGAGCCTGACACAGGGCTTGATCCCAGGACCCCGAGATCATGACCTGAGCTGAAGGCAGACACTTAACCGACTGAGCCACCCAGGTGCCCCAGAAACTGATTTTTAATATATTTCATATTAAGCGTTTTAATGCTAACCATGATGAGAAACAAACCGTACATATATTATGAGTATGTATATATATGTGGGATGTACATGTGAGATATACATGATATACGTATAATGAGGGGAGATTATGAATGACCTAATAGTTGACTAAGTTCTTAATGATTGTCTCTAGCTCTTGACAGCATCCTGCCTACGTTCTCATTCAATTTTTTTCCATTTCATTTTTTAACCAAGCAGAGAGAGACCTTCCCAGCTCCTTCTTCTTTTGGATCTTATTTCCGAACCGGTGGGAGGGCAGCCCTAGGATAAGAACACACAATTTTATAAATGTTGAACAAACCATCTGCCTAATAACCCGTTGTGTCATTTTCTGAGATATTTTCATAGCTTAGGCAAGCTTGGCTGTGCTTCATGATAACACCTCAATGGCCTTGGAGGGAGGAACACTGAGGAAGAAAGGACCAGGGTACCACCATGATCGCAGCGTCAGGTCAGCCATGGGACTGGCCCCTGAGGTGGCCAGTCTGATCTGTAGGACCTAGAGGGGCACAGGGAATGGGGGCTAGAATTTCAGGACATTCAAGTTAATGGATGGACCTAAGCCACACCAGCTGGAGAAGCTTGGCGCTCTGTCTCAGGCAGGTAACATTTTTAGGGTTCTGAGCGAGGACCTCGGCCAGTGGTTGTGGGTTCAGGGAACCCACAGGAATTAAGCCTCCTGAGAAGGGAGACGGGCAAGAGTCCAGCAAACTAGCAGAGTCTCAGCCAAAGAGGTTACAGGGTTCAGCGGGATTCCATGGGCGTGGGGACATGGGGGGTACCGATCAGAAACCAGGCATGTGGCGTCGACAAGTCAGAAGGGTGGGTAAAGATGCAAGTTAGATGATACCCCTGTGCCCCAGGTTCAGGGGCTCAACTCACTTGTGAGGCCCTGGTCGGAACTGGTGGGGAACGGGGAGGGCTGAAGGGCAGAGGCCTTGGGGCCAGGGAGCGGAGCTGGGTGAAGCAGGTGGCCAAGTTCACGTGGAATCGAAATGCTCGGTCCTTTGGTCGTCCTTTTGGATCAAAACAATACTTACCTGGCTCCAGACAAATTCTAAATTGTCTATTTCTTTAAGACTTGTTAGTTAAACAAAGGCAGCAATTAGTGCTTAGTTAAAATTATGTTGTGATCTTAATGAGGGGTTATATTTTCATAGAGAACGTACAGCTGCTGAAGCGGGGAGGGTTACTGCTTATCTCAATGAAGCGTGCACAAAGAGGACAGATTCGCTGGCTGCATGCCTCCATTAGCAGCCCCCACTGGCTGTTCACCCGGGTGAGATGTTGGGCTTCTTTGGCGCTGGACCTCAAAGTTAAACCTGTTCAGAGACCACCAGTCTGAGTGCTCCGCAAGGCCTTCCTCCCTGTCCGCTCCCTTCATTCGCGTCTAGTTTCCTGACGTCCTTTCTTCCCCTTCTGCCTTGGCTCCCTTCCTCCTTGTTCTCTTTCCTTTCATTCTTTCAGTGCCTTCCAGCCGCCAGACTGTTAGGGCCCAGGGACAGTGACCTGCCTAGAAGAGCTGACGGAGGCCGCCACCTGCTAAGTAGGATAGGAGTGGGAAGGTCGATCTGCATCTTGGGCGTCAGAGGGCTTTCCTGCCTGGTCCCGGGGTGGCGAGTTAAATCCTTCCAGGATGTAGGATTTGGCCCTGTGGAGTGGAGAAGGGCATTCTTTTTTTTTTTTTAAGATTGTATTTATTTATTTGAGAGAGAGAGAGCACGAGAGGGGCACAGAGGGAGAGGGAGAAGCAGACTCCCTGCTGAGGAGGGAGCTCGATGCAGGGCTTGATCCCAAGACCCCGAGATCATGACCTGAGCTGACGGCAGACGCTCAACCGACTGAGCCACCCAGGTGCCCCAGAGAAGGGCATTCTAAGGGGAGGGCATCACAGATGTGAAGAGGTCAAGGCTTGGGACAAAACCACAGGGACAGGTTGCTGCACGGGGCCGGCCGCTTGGGGTGCAGAAGGTTTTAAAACCAGCCCTGGCTGGTGCCTCCTCTCCTCCTTACAGTCTCTGAGCATAAGCCTTGATGGTAAAGAACACCTTTTCCATGCCGTGTTTATTCACGAAAGATGTCATAAAAAGCTTTCATGATGGAAGATAACGTCTCTCACTTCCTGAGTTTTCTTTATCTAAATGGAGAGCCCTCTGATGGCCTTGACGTTGACTTTGTATGTGATTAGGGCACAGTGGCTCCCATTGCTGTATAGGATTTAGGTGACCCAATGCACTCTTTTTATTTTGTTGTACGGCTACCAGGCATCAGGGAAGGATAGGCATGAACTCGGAGAGCATATTCCTCTGTGAGGAATATTCCTCTCTGAGGCGCTGCCTCAGCGCCTTCAATTCCGACAGGTGGTGTTCTGGATCTCTAGACGCCGACTGCCCGAGAGAAGAGAGAAGATGGTGAGAACACCCAAGGGGAGCCCCGAAAATGAATATCTAAGTCCCCATCTTTTGCCTCTTGATAGTGGCCACGACTCTCTAACTGGGTATGAGACGTGCCATTGAGGAAGAATATGTAATAGGAAAGAATGGCAGGTACGATTCTAACACGGGCAAGGCTTCATCTAGAAAACCTGTGTCAGTTTCCATTCTTCACTGGGCTGAGCTGTGGCAGTGTCTGCTCTTCCCTTAGTCTCTGGCTCTCCAAGAAAATCAAACTTAAGATTCTTTGGGTCTCCACTAAGTTATCTGCAAGACAACAGAGGTCACGATCACTGAAGAGGAGGGAGATTGGTACCAGTACAGAAGGTCTTTGGAACAAGGGTCCGTGTGGGAAAGTGACAGGAGGTACGTGGGAGACACGGGCAAGGACCAGACTTTGAAGAAGGGATCCAGAAGTTATTTTGTTGTCTTTCCTTAGTGCCATCACAATTTCAGCCCGCTTGTCACAAAAAGGGGCATTTAGAATCAAGATGAAGAGGCTGTTTTCCGGGATAACGCCAGAGACAAGGAGAAAAGAGCAGTTACTGGGATTCATTAACCCTAACAGCCCATTACTTTTCTTCAAATTATTATGCTAACTTGCTTCTCAAAAAACAACGCGAAACAAACAACAACAACAAAGCCTGTAGGTTTGGGCTTATCGTATTGTATTTGAGGAATAAGGAGGTTTTAAGATTAACTATCTTACCCCTGATCATCGTTACATTTTCTGTCAATTTTTAGAGAAATATGATGAAAAGAATGATACAAGGTAATGCAGTCTTTCATGGCTTTTCCTCACCCGTTGGCTCTGATACCAGGAAAGGGGTGGGTGCCATTTTTTTTCATGCTAATACAGATCCTGAATTTTAATGCCATTGCAAAAGCCAGGATTGGCAAGAACAGACTATTGACTCCAGCTAACAATCAGCAGTGGCATAAAACAAGGCTACGTTCCACTCCCTTCTATTTTACTTCCTTTTAAATAATGTGAAATCACCCTCAGATGAGCGAGACACATACTCCACTGCCGTAGAGCCGTAAGAGTGATAGCCACCTCTATGCTCAGGTTAACCAAACGCAATCTCAAAAGATACTCGATTCTGGTAAGCAATTTTGTCATCAAGGTGGCTTGGAATGAACCATCCTTTTAAAAGATGGTGATTCAGGAGAGATTTTGAGAATTCTGCTATTTTAATCAAATAACTTCCTGCCGTGGTTACTTGTGCAGCCAATCCGTGCTGATGGATTCATGAGGAAGCCATTTTGCTCGGCAGACATTTCACAGAGGCGTTTTAAAGATTTTCCCACAGTTCTGGTGGGGACAGATGATTAAAACCTCCTTGAACATTTTGCAAGTCCATGTCCCCCGAGCCTTGCTCTATGCTGTAGCACTTCAGGGACACAGTCGAGCTCTTATTCATTTGCTGAAACAGACCCAAGACGGCTTCCTGGGGGAAATTGGGGCTTTACCTGCAGGAAGAAAGAGTAAAGGCATTTGGGACAGAAACCCAGAATAGATCATGCACACCGTGGCTGACAAGAAGTTTAAAGAAGTTAGAATTGGAGGATGCATTTCGCAGAGCAGGAGGTTAGTATTCTGCGTAGGTATAACACCTAGGAAGTTCGTCCGTCGTGGGTGGTACTGGCCTTCTTGGGTGTGGATGAGGTCAGCTGGAGCAGGACAGGTTACCTAATTCGCGGGATCCGGTGCAAAATGAGAAGGCAGGGCTCTCCGTTCAAAAAGGAGGAATTTCAAGACGGTGACAGCAGAGCATCGATCCGAGGGCTGGGTCACCAGGTTCCCAACACCTAACTTTTGCAACTCCCCAGGTCACGTGCCCATGAAGTGCCTACAGGAAAAGGAGAGGGTGAAAACAAGTGTTAATTACTTAATTTCAGGGAAAACAAACCTTTAAATGGAGGGTAAAAGAGAAGTCAGCAGGGGCACAGGGGTGGCTCAGTCCGTTAGGCATCCGACTCTTGATTTCTGCTCAGGTCATGATCTCAGGGTCCTGGGATTGAGCCCTTTGTCCTGCTCCCCGCTCAGCAGGGAGTCTGCTTGTCTCCCTCTTCCTCTGCCCCTCCCCCTGCACTGTCACTCTTGCTCTCAAATAAATAAATGTTAAAAAAAAAAAAAAAAAAGAGGGGCGCCCGGGTGGCTCAGTCGTTAAGCGTCTGCCTTCGGCTCAGGTCGTGATCCCGGGGTCCTGGGATCGAGCCCCGCATCTGGCTCCCTGCTCCGCGGGAAGCCTGCCTCTCCCTCTCCGGCTCCCCCTGCTTGTGTTTCCTCTCTCGCTGTGTGTCTCTCTCTCTGCCAAGTAAGTAAATAAAATCTTTAAATTAAAAAAAAGAGAGGGAAAAGTCAGCAGACACTGAGATGAGGAGAGCAGGGAGGTATAGAAAAAGAGCCAGGGGCAAATCATATCTTAGAAGCCAAGAGAAGACGTATTTTTAAATAGAAATCTCATGAACCTTCTTTCTTTTTTTTTTTAAGTGGCCTCCACCCCTAGCGTGGAACCCCAAGTGGGGCTTGAACTGAGCACCTTGAGGTCAAGACCTGAGCTGAGATCAAGAGGTGGATGCTTAACTGACTGAGCCACCCAGGTGCCCCAACATGAACCTTCCTATATGTCCTTGTACTTCCACTACACTGGCAGAGAACATGCATCCAGGAGCTGCACGGTGCAGTCACCTGTCGCCTGTTATCAAAGGCCAGCGAATAGAAGGACTCAACAGCATTCTTGGCATTTTATAGCCAAGAGGCCATCATTGACCCGATTAAAAAAAAAAAAAAAAAAAGGTTTCATTAACATAAGAGGAACAGCCAGATCGTGTAGAATGGATAGGGAGACAAAATAATGGAGACATCTCCGAAGTGTTGATAAGAGAGCAGGCAATTCCTGGAGGGAGACGTTGGGCTGTGAGAGGTAGTAGTGGGTGGTGGTGCATTTTGTTTGTTTTTTAAGGTAGGAGAGGCGTTAAGTAGGTGCACAAGAAAAGGAGTCAGTAGTACAGAGTGAGAAGTTGGAGGAAGAAGAAAGGAAAAAATGGAAGACAGAGAAGGACAAGAGATCAGAGGAGAGGATTCCTGAGCATCTGAAAGGTACAGGATTGAGAGCCCTGGGGAAGCTAGTCACTTGGGAGAGAAAGGCAAAGTGCATATCGAGGGCGAAAAGTAAGAACGGGAGTGAAGGGTGGATAAGGAAATGCTCTCGGGAACATGCTTACGTTTTGGAGGAGGATACTTGGAGGTAGGAATTGAAGTATTTCATGTCTTTGTTCTTTATCTTCTGTATGAAGTGGGAGAGGGGGTCATTTGCTAAGGATCAATACTGAAATTCTTGCCTCTTCATAAAAAGCTGACTTTGATTTATACAGTTCCTTCCCTATGGACACTTCAAAGTCCTTTACCAACTGCTACTCTCAAGCAACCTATTCTGGTATTTTGATAGATCCTTTCATTGTGGTATTAATTTCTTTTCCAACTAATTGTTTCTTTATATCAAAGAAGAACTTGGAAACTTGAAGTATTTCTACAAAGATTTAACCATTATCAGAAATAGATCTTCTTTCTACAGCACTTTATAGGGCACTCGTTTCAGAACACATCGAATTCAGAATCAGAACATGATGTCTGGAAGTACCAGACTGTTGAGGCAAGCCACTTGCAATGCTAGTTACCCAGGGAAAGAATATTCTGTTTGACATATAGCTCTGGGTGGGGAACCTTCTGTAAATTCTGCTTCCAGATTGCAGTGGTTTCTGTTTCTTTTCTGCTGAAGGGTAATATCTTAGCCCAAATGGAAGCCCATCCACTATGGTTTAATGTGCCCAACTCAGTAAAAATCCCAACCTACCCTGGGCTACACTGGCAAGATTTCACAGAGACGTTATTATTCTTATTACTATTATCCAAGGGATGCAACATCTTTCATACAGCTCAGAAATATTTGCCAGTTACCAACATATTTCACACCCATTCATTCAGCCCTCCCAATCCCTTAACTGTGCTGTTTTATCGGCCGATCACCTTTTAGCCTCTGTAGAGTTTACCTATTTTGTTATGCTTTCATCTGCCTCTCTCCACTAGAATGTAAGTTTTATGGGAAGAGGGCTTAAGGCCTGTGTCCTCGACATCTAGAACCATTTCTGGCTGTAATACGTACTCAGCGAATATTTGCTCAAGGAATAAATAAAAATAGACGTGGAATATTTTCTATTTCAGTAATCACAGTAACTTGTGTATGGAGATACTGGATAATTTTCCACTCTGATCCCACTTCTCTTTGCGGAAATCTGTGACAGCCAGCCTTTTTAAAAATTTTGCGTTTAGGTGTGGGCTAAGAGGGAGTCGCCCCCAACTGACTTGCCCACCTCCAAATCACAAACAATGGAGGGGAGGTTCCACTTGGAAAAGTTCTAAGGGTTTTACACTTAAACTATTTTTCCTGAAAATAACTTTATGAGGTCATTATTATTTCCATCCCATAGAGGTAGAAACCGAAGCTCCAAAAGGCTAAGTTGCGCAAAGTTACAAAACCAAAAAGCAAAAAGCAGGAATTTGAGCACAAACCCATTCCCCAAGCAGAGCTCTTCCCAAAACTGTTTGAGAATTATCCCGTGACGCATGTTGTGTTGAGAAAGAAATAAATAGAACAAAACAAGATGTGTTTCACCTTTGAAAAAGAAACCGGGGGGGGGGACTTATGTCTGCAGTTTTCATCAGTAATTCCAACTTGGAAAACAAATCTATTTTCAATTTGGCAAGGCATCTAACTCTCTTGGAGGATTGATATCTTGGCTTGGATCTGAGAAACCATATAAATGTAATTCAAAAATTATGAGCAACTGAGAAATAATTTCTAGATACAAAAAAGGCTGAGGCAACTTTCCATTTCTCCTCGATACAACGAAGGTCACTCCTATTTGTTCAGGGCTAAATTTCCAAAATTTATGATCCATTTAACCCCACTTTCTCAATGTGATTCATCCTGTTTCATCACCACCGATTCTGAGGAGGTGGAGGATAGGAGTGGGTAGCTACATTCCAGTCCTTACCCACTTTTTTTTTTCTTTTTGGCTTTTATTTATAAACCACCAAAACATCTGGCCAATTTACTAAATATCCAGATGTTTCGATCTAATTTGTATTGCTTTTTTTTTTTTTTTTAATGCTGAATGTGTTGGCTTTATGGGTAAATATAGCCTGAGTGAAAGTGCGTGAAGGTTGCCAGCTGATGGAAAATGGAACCAACTGGTAATCAACAATCAACATCTGCTCCTCATTTCTCCATTGCTTCCTGGCTCAATCAAAAAATAATGTACCTAATATTTGAAGAAATTCCTAAAGAAGTAAAAAGTCACTTGACGATCTTTACCTTATCAGTCTCATAACCATAAAGAAGCTTGACATGGCCGGGGCAAATACCAGATCCATATCAGGGAAATGGCCTGAATAGACTCACACATTGTGCCATGGGGATCAAATTAAGATAAGATTTTTAGATCCCAAATCTTCAAAACCATGTGTCAGACCCTCTGCACCATTTATGTTTCCTTCCCAACTTAGCGCAGCATGTTCATGATAAATTTCCTTGATACCCTGCTAAAATGCCTTTCTGGGGGAACTGCAGACGAAGGCTTCTCACTCTTCTTGGACTGTGAACCGAAGCACCAGTCCTTCAGAAGCCTCGTTGTAATGACAGTCTAGTCCTATTTCTGTGGTGACGTTAGTCCTCGACCACATAGCCCAGCCCAGTCAGACAATATGGTAGCTGAACTGGTAGTATGGAGGTCTAGACTAAATCATACTTCATGTCCCTCCATGCAATCCAAAGGTGCCAACTAGATCGAAATACATGTGACCATTCCTATCGAGCTCAAGGTAAGTCATTTCTGGTTGATGGGTCACAAGCCAAAACCCATTTCCTATATGTGCAATGTTACCATTGTAGTTCTGTTCTTTAAAACACATTTAATAACACAAATACGCCAAACTTGATTACAGAGGGTCAGGAAGAGAAAATACAAATATATACTTTTACAACTATATATTAATAATGCAGAACAAAGAACTTTTATTCGTCTATGTACTTTTGGTAAACTTTGTAAGTACAGCAAGCCAGTGGAAAAGTGTAAAAAATCATACATTTATAGCTTGGATTATCATAATTTCATACACCTGGGTTTCTACCAGCCAGGTCAAGAAACAGAACATTACCAGCC
Organism: Callorhinus ursinus; assembly: GCF_003265705.2. Classification (NCBI taxonomy): domain Eukaryota; kingdom Metazoa; phylum Chordata; class Mammalia; order Carnivora; family Otariidae; genus Callorhinus; species Callorhinus ursinus. The sequence goes on from NW_027397094.1 coordinate 15,182,724, forward strand.
CCTCAGAAGACCCTATGCTGAGGTTCCTGGGTGGTTCAGTGGGTCGAGCATCTGCCTCTGGCTCAGGTCGTGAACCAGGGGTCCTGGCCTGGGATTGAGCTGCACATCAGGCTCCCTGCTCAGCAGGGAGTCTGCTTCTCTCTCTCCCTCTGCCTCTGCCCCTCCCCCCACTCTCAAATAAATAAAATCCTAAAAAAAAAAGAAGACCCCCATGCCCCTTATGCACATGATATATTTCTGTATTTGTTCAGTTCTTATTTAATTTATCTCAAAGTTTTATGGTTTCTGTGGAAAGGGCTTGCACATCTTCATATATATATTACTTAATAAGTGTTTTGTGGTTTTTAATGCTAGTATAAATGGTATCATTTTACAAATTTAACTTTCTACTTACTGTTGATATATGAAAAACAATTTTTAATAGTGAATTTAATTAAGATCTTTGATGAATTCATTATTGATTCCAACACTTTCATCTGTAGATTCTTTTGGATTTTCTACATAACCGTCCTGTTACCTGTGAATAATAAGTTTTGTTTTTTCTTTTTCAGTTCTTACTTTTTTCTCTTCCTTGTCTTATTTCTCTGGCTAGAACCTTCAGGAACAGATTGAATGGAAGCGCTGATAGTGGACATCTTTGTCTCTTTCTTGATCTCTGGGGAAAAGCTTTTAACATTTTAATAGTAAGTAAGATATTTGCTCTGGGACTTTTTTATATACTCTTGGTATCATGGTTATATATCTTGGTATAGGCTGGTCTCATTAAAAGATATGGAAATACTCCCTCTCTTTCTATTTTTGAGGGGGATTTGTATGCAATAAGGATTACTTTCTGTGGATGTTTGAAGATTTCACTAATGAAGTCGTCTGGGTGGGCAGTTTTTGTTTTGAGAAGGGTTTTTTTTTTAACAATTTATTTTCTTTTTGTGTCAGTTTTGATAGGTTGCATTTTTCTAAGTATATGTCCAATTCAACTAAATTGTCAAACACACTAGCATACGGTTGTTCCTTTTATCCTTTTATGATGATTTTATTATCTGCAGAATAGGTAGTTTTGCCCTAATATTGGTGATTTGTGTCTTCTTTATTCTTTTATCTGTATTTTGACTGGGACTTATTCTATTTTGCTATTCTTTCCAAAGAACCAGACTTTGACTTGCAGATTCTATTTTGTGTTCTTTTCTTTTTTTTTTTTAAGTTTTCCCTTATCTTTTTTATTTCCTCTCTTATACATTCTTTGAGTTTCTCTAGCTTCTTGAGATGAATGACAAAGTTGTTTTTAGCCTTTCTTCTTTTCTCATATTAAGCCATAGATTTCCCTTTAAGCATGGATTAGTTGCATGCTACAAGGGTTGTTATGTAATAATCTTTTTATCATTTGGTTTAAAATATATTCTAATTTCCCAAGTGATTCCTTGGTTTGCCAATGCACTGCTTAGAGGTTATTGCTTAATTTTCAAGTATATAGAGATTTTCTAATTTGTTTTTGATATTTTACAGGGTTCAGAGGACATAATCTGTATGACAGTACATTATCATTTGTTGAGATTGCTTTATGTCTGAACAAATAGTCAGTTTGGGTAAATGCTTCACATCAACTTGAAAAGGAAGTATATTTTTCAGCCATCGGGGTCAGTGCCCTAGATGTGCTGTGAGCTCAAGCCTGTTAATCACGTTGTACAGATTTTCTATACCTTGGAGACTTTTGTGCGTGCATTCTGTCGGTAACTGAGAAGGAAGTGTTAAAAGCTTTTAAAATCTCCCACTATTTCAAATTTTAAAAATTTCAAATTCTTCTGTTGCTATTTTTAGTTCCATCAATTCTTGTTTTATGTATTTTACATATATATAAAATACGGTACATGTATTGTTATTAGGTAGATACAAATGTAAAATTTTATATCCTCCACATCCATCTATCTTCAGTAACATCTGTTAATAAAATAGTTACTCTACTTTTCTCTTGCTTGGAGTTTGCAGTTTATTTTCCTCTATCCTTTTACTTTCAACCTCTCTGTTCCTTATATTTGAGATATGTCTCTTGGAAGTATAGTTTTTCTTTATCCCACCTGAATACTTCTGTCTTTTAATTAAAGCAGGTAGTCTATTTAAATTTACTGTAATTGCTATTTGTTTTTTTATTTGTTCCACCTTTTTTCATTTTTAATTTTCTTCTTTCTTACATACTTTCGGATTGATTATTTTTAATATATCTGTTCCCCACCACCTCATTGTTCTACTCCTCATGCGGTGGTTACCTGGAGATTAGAACTTCCCTCCTTGACTTATTAAATCAAAGTCAGTACATTTCCCACTTCTTGGACAATGCAAGGGTCTTAGCATTCTTTAACATTTTTTACCCCATTTCATCTTACATAGTATTGTTTTCAAATTCCCCTTGTATTTTAAACCATAAAACATCATTCTCGTTGATTTTTGCAGTCAATGGTCATTTAGATTTATCCATATATTTACCACTTTTAGTGCTCCTTGTTACGTCCTGACTCTCTGAGCTGCCATGTGAAATCATTTCCCTCATCCTAGAATTGCTTCCTTTCGTGTTGATTTTATTATGGATAAATTTGGATATATTTTATGGATTTATTTTATGGTGGTGATGAATTCCTTCACTTTTTAGTTTATCTGGAAATATATCCTTCCCTTAATTTTTGAGGTCTTTTCACTGGATATTTTCTTTTAGCGCTTTGAAAACACAGTCATTTTCTTGAGTAAACAACCGATTGAAAGAAATGTTGAATGAACGAACCAATGAATAAAATAGTGAAGGGATGGGGTTATGTAGGTGACAACGAGTAATCCCATTTGACTGGAGTATAAGGAATTCAGAATAGGGAAGGGAGGCCAAAACATGTGGAGATGGACACCCAGATAGAAGAACAAGGTCACATATTCACTGCATTCATCATTAAATGTTTATTCATTTATTAAATAATTCATATTTGTGATTAGAATCTTACTCTACTAGATTCTGTCAGTACAAAATGTGTGAAATGTTCCTTTAATTGTTCTTGGGGAGCTTCTAATCTAGTAGAGAAGTATATATTTGCTTATTTATTTACATATTTATGTATTTATTTATGTTTGCTTATTTAAAAGGTAATTTCATGCTTCTTGGAATCTCTCTTAAGGACCAACTATGCTTTAATGTCTTTTTTGTTTGTTTGTTTGTTTAAAGATTTTATTTATTTACTTGAGAGAGAGAGAGAGAACATGAGCAGAAGGGAAGGGGCAGAGGGAGAGGGAGAAGCAGACTCCCCACTGAGCAGGGAGCCCGATGTGGGACTCCATCCCAGGACCCTGGGATCATGACCTGAGTCGAAGGCAGACGCTTAACGACTGAGCCACCCAGTGCCTCCACTGTAGTGACTTTTGAAGAAAAGTCATCATATATGTTCTTATAGACCCACAGTGCAATACTGCAGACTAAATCAGAATAAATATTCACTTAACTGTGGAAGGAAAAAGGAAAGAAATTCAGTACGGAGCTTACATGAAGAAGTCTGATACTTGGAAAAACAATAATAAATTTTAAAAGCACGAAGTAAGTAAAACCAGAGAATGAAATGAAACACTTTTTAGAAATAAAGAAACAATGTGCCCTTACTTAGTTTTCATTTTACTGTGTTTTATTGAGAGTAACAGCTTTTACAAGGCTTATCTTTGCGCAAAAGTAAGACAGTATGGAAAAGCTAGAGTATCTGTGCTAAGTGTATCAGTAGCTAACTCATGCCTGCTCAGATAAACTTTGAATTGGGCTAAATGGAAAGGAGCTGGTGAGAAGAGCCTTCCTAGGGAGACTGCCTTTCTAGGAGAGAAGCACGCTCCAGAACTAGTAGAAGCAGGAGAGAATTCCAAATAGAGTGCTTCTCCCATCTTACTGCCTTTCCATGATTCCACCCCCTGGATGACTTGCTGCTAAGAGCAACAATGGGCCGTCTCAAGCGTTGTTCAACTGTCTCCTCCATTCTCCCGTGTTTAATCCCCAGGATCTTGTCTTGGTTCTCCATGTATCTCCAACCACTTGACCCCATACTCTTTCCTCCCCAAACCAATCCAAGGCTCTCGCTTCTCTGAGTCTCATCCTTGGGCACTGCTCCAGCACTGACTGCTGGTGTTCCCTCTTGGACATGATTTGGTATCTGTTTCCTGACTCCATGCACCCTGGCTACAGTCTCTCCTACCCCCATATGCTTTATGGGAAGATGGATTGGAAGGTGGGGATATGTGTATGCAAAAGACTTTGAATAACTCTCTAGCTTGGATATGGGAAAATTAACACTAGTTCATCTTTTGCTTATTTTTTTTCAGGTCTATGAAATTAACATTCTATTTCTGGGCCCTGCTATCAAGAAGTACATATGTTAGGCAGTTATAATTTAATCATCAAAGATAAAAAAACATTGAGTACAAAAAGTTCAGTCAAAGAAAAAAGGCTTGGGTGATGGAGTTGTATTTTTGTATAAGTAAAAAATCGTATGAAGGAGATAGACCAATCTTTAAAATTAACCGTCACTGTTCACTTGTACCCTCTACTTAGGTTTCAGTGGGCTCCTTCAAAAATGAAGGATAAAAATCTGTAAGTCCTACCTCATGTTGTTAATAGCCTGGATTCATCTGTTTCCTCTTCTCCATGGTTTTATGGCTCTCCCCAGGCCCATAAATTACATGGTAGTAATAGGCCCTTCCAGAAGAAAGGAACTAAATGAGATAATTGACATCTCCCCCAATCTTAAAGCACTTGGGTTCCATTATTCTTCTCTTTAATGGACGTTTCCCCCAATCTCTCTCCCCCTAACATAAATCATATGCTATATGCATTTCCAATTAGCTATAGGAGGTCAACTTCTGGATCTAAATGAGAGCAAGCAGCAAGAAAGGGGATTCCTAGACTGCTATTCACAGCAGACCTCTGGCAGTCATCTAACAACTTGCTGTGTGCGCCAGCCTCTTTTGTTCAGTGCCCGTGTCCCCCAGACAGCTCAGCACCTTCGGTATTAGTCCTTGATTATCTCGCCAAGTGCTGGGGCAACGGTGCACACAAATGTAAAGGACTATTCCTTCCTAAAAACTCCAGTCAGTTGTGTTTGGTGTTGCAGCCCAGGTATAGCCATTCTCCAAGTGGCTTGCTAATTCCACATTGACTATTTCAAAGCTCAGGTTTCTCTTCTGATGTTTTTATACTCTAGGGGGAAAAGAAACCACTCATCTATTATTATTAATGTAAGCTGACTTGGCTTGTGCCTGAGTCTAGGAAGGTAAATATCTCTAACCTGAGGTCATTCATGTATTAGATGGTTCTGTCTATTATAATGAATTATAGCTGTTGGCCAGGCAGCAGTTTGGTTATGTAGAATATTCTTAAACTCAATAGTTTCTGCACCGCAGAAACCCCTTAGGAAACTTGAGGGCAGGCTGAGTCAGGTAGACAATCCCTTTACAATCCACTTACTCATAAGTTCATATCAATATAATGGTCCAGGGGATAATGGTTTACAGCCTGATACATCATTCATTGCTAAACCACATATGTTCACTGCCTGAGATCTCAGGCTAACAAATGTCACCATAAAATACTGGAACTACTCAAAGCGCAAGTCACAAAGTCACAAAATGGTAGTTAATATTTAAAATCATAAGATTTCATGTAAAGTTCTTCTTATAGCTTGTCTTGAAACACGGGGAATTCTGGTAGCATTAGGCAGAACGGTCTCCTTCAACTAAAGGAGAGAAGACACCACCTCCTACAGACAGGCATGGGCTCTTGGGTCACATGTCTGGCTTCCCTGACATTTGAGGTTGTGATTACCACAACTCCCTTCTTAAAGTCCAGTTACTAAGTATGAACTTGGCTACATAGAATCAGGGGTACCAAACGTGTTTAGGAATGGACAGAGAGGCATTAAATCTAAGACCAGGAATACTTGAACTTTGTCTCAGGCTCTGGCATATTGCAGCTGGTTCGTTTCATTGGAATTACAGAATCATAGAGATCATTTAAATCGCCTTATCCCTTCATTGGATGTAACAACCAACTTTCCTATGTTTAACATCGCTTTCATTCTCTGCCATAGAACTAGGTTCTGTGACACGGTCTTCTTTTTCTTGTTATTTATGCACGCTAGTCTTGCCACCTTCAACATAAATGCAAGCCAGGGAGGGAAGGGGATGATGTATCACATAGCTTCTTTGTAATTCCCATATTATTTAGTACATGTTAAATGTTCACTAGTTATTGAATGTGTTGAATTTAAGACAAGTTACTATTCACAATTCAACGGCTCAATGTATTTGCTCACAAAAGAGAATGCTCCCTTTCAGCCTCCTGAATAACGTTTTACTCATTGAACCTGTGAGGGACACAGTGAGAGATCACTTTTAGAAATTGCTTCTTTACTGAGAGCTGCTTCATACATGTAATGCACTGTATTAAAAATATAATCCTGGTACATTTCAGTAAGAAGCTCTGGTCTCAGTGTTATGGAATGCTCTGCCAGTTAGAATAAATCTTGAACTATGAATGGAAAATGTGATTTTTGTGTTCATTTTGAAAAAGAGTCAATCAGCCTGGAGGAAATAAATTGTAATAACGGGGGAAAGTGCTTCTCTAGATACGTGGATGACTTTAGAGTAGGTTGCAAGAAGCTTTTTTTGAGGAAGAGAATAAATGAATGATATAAAAGAGTCACCAAAATTTGGTGAAGTGGGCCTTTTATAGACCTCCCTTTCCAAGCCTCACATCTTTCTGCATCTTAACTTGGATGGTGACTATAAACTTCAGTGTGGGGATTCTAATGTGTTTTCTGTATTTCAAGGTATGAGGTCAAGAACTGAGGCCTGAGTGGGAAATCTCAGGTCGTGGAGTAGTTCTTTCCAAATAAGCTCCCGTGTTACCTCTGTTACAATGGTCAAGTCTATTTGGAAGTCTGTAAAATGCATCAGTTACCATTGTGGAAAGCTGACTTACTGAGCCAGCAGCCGATTCAAAATGTTTCCCCTGTGTTAACTAAAGCCATTTTTCTTCATTTCATTCAGAGCATGTGGCTTTCACTAAATTAATAAGTCAAAGTTGATTTCATCTGTTAACAAGATTATAGTAGCTAGAGCTTGGGGAGGAAATGGAGAAAGGATGTGTTTCTCCCCCTCTCATCACAGGAGACCGCAGTTACCAGCCCACTGCTCAAAGGCACCACTGCTTAAAAGTACATGCTTATTTCTGCCTAAGTCACTCTCTTTTCTTTCTGAAATTGAGCAAAGGACCAGCTCAAGGCAAAGTGTTCCAAGTCCTTACGAGTCAGTGTTGAATCTGTTCTGCTCAATAAATATTAACTATTTGACTTATATCCCAGAAGGACTCACTTCCAAATTGCCTCGGAGAAGACCAAGGTTCTGGTTGGCCACCAACACAGCTTTAGGAAGTCCAAACTTGGTCAGGCCAAGCGAGTCCTCTTCTCTGACAAAAATCAACCGGGGAGAACCAGGGAAGGCCACAGGTATCTTAGCTTCATTCAGACTGTTTGTTATTCTGGACTATGTGCTATACTAAAGAACTAGGACTACATGAGCTAAGTTGCATAGCTAATGCATGACTATACACACCATGAGAAATTCATGCACAAAAGGGATATTTTCCAAATAGCGACACCAACTTAAATTTGCATAATGACTATTGTTCCAGGGTGTTGGTTCTAGACTCGGTACTGCATAACCCCTGGATGATGGAACAAGAGCAGCCTTCATTTGTTTAGCAGTTAACACTATTTAGGTAGGACAGAGACCTTGGAAAATGGGAATACAGGAATTTAATGGGTTATTGGTGAACTGACAGCTTGAACTAAGAAAATTGCATCAAGCAGAGAGAACAACGCATGACCACAAGACAAAACAATGACGTGGATTAATGGCAGGAGAAGATCGAGAGGTTGCAGCACATGAAGAGCTGATGTTCTGTAAGTAGTGTAACAAGGCTGAGCGAGTCGCAGGTGGGAACCAAGAGGCACTGCATCAGGATGAGACCAGAATTCGTACTTGCAGAACTCTGGGCCCAGGAGAAAATGAGTTGGAGAGAGTGGAGGCAGCGTAGTACCTATCTATAGGCACGATTTTAAAAAAATGGTTGACGTTTTGGCAGGATTCTTTTTTTTTTTTAATGTTATGTTAATCACCATACATGACATCATTAGTTTTTGCTGTAGTGATCCATGATTCCTTGTTTGCATATAACACCCAGTGCTCCATGCAGTACGTGCCCTTTTTAATACCCATCGCCGGGCCAACCCATCCCCCACCCCCCTCCCCTCTAGAACCCTCAGTTTGTTTCTTTGAGTCCACAGTCTCTCATGGTTCCTCTCTCCCTCCGATTTCCCCCCTTCATTTTTCCCTTCCTTCTCCTAATGTCCTCCATGCCGTTCCTTATGTTCCACAAATAAGTGAAACCATATGATAACTGACTTTCTCTGCTTGACTTATTTCACTTAGCATAATCTCCTCCAATCCCACCCATGTTGATGCAAAATTTGGGTATTCATCCTCTCTGATGGCTGAGGAATATTCCATTGTATATATGGACCACATCTTCTTTATCCATTCATCTGCTGAAGGGCATCTCGGCTCTTTCCACAGTTTGGCTATTGCGGACATTGCTGCTGTGAACATTGGGGTGCCTATGGCCCTTCTTCTCACTACATCGTATCTTCGGGTTACATACCCAGTAATGCAATTGCTGGGTCATAGGGTAGCTCTATTTTTACTTTTCTGAGGTACCTCCACACTGTTTTCCAAAGTGGCTGTACCAATCTGCATTCCCACCAACAGTGTAGGAGGATTCCCCTTTCTCCACAACCTCTCCAACATTTGTTGTTTCTTGCCTTGTCAGTTTTTGCCATTCTAACTGATGTAAGGTGGTACCTCATTGTGGTTTCGATTTGGATTACCCTGATGGCTAATGATGATGAACATTTTTTCATTTGTCTGTTAACCATTTGTGTGTCTTCTTTTGAGAAGTGTCCGTTATTGTCTTCTGCCCATTTTTTGACTTGATTGTTTGTTTTTTGGATGTTGAGTTTGAGAAGTTCTTTATAGATCTTAGAAATCAGAGCTTCGTCTGTAGTGTCATTTGCAAAAATCTTCTCCCATTCCGTGGGCTGCCTCTTTGTTTTATTGACTGTTTCCTTTGCTATGCTTTTTATCTTGATTAGGTCCCAAAAGTTCATTTTTGCTTTTGTTTCCCTTGCTTTTGGGGACATGTCTTGAAAGAAATTGCTGTGGCCAATATCAAAGAGGATTACTGCCTAAGTTCTCCTCTAAGATTTTTATAGATTCCTGTCTCACACTGAGGTCTTTCATCCATTTTGAGTTTATTTTTGTGTGTGGTGTAGGAAAATGGTCCAGTTTCATTCTTCTACATGTGGCTGTCCAATTTTCCCAGCACCATTTATTGAAGAGACTGTCTTTTTTCCATTGCATATTTTTTTCCTGCTTTGTCGAACATTATTTAACCATAGAGTTGAGGGTCCAAATCTGGGCTCTCTATTCTGTTCCATTGGTCTGTGCGTCTGTTTCTGTGCCAGTACCATGCTGTCTTGGTGATCACTGCTTTGTAACATAGCTTGAAATCAGGCAACGTGATGCTCCCAGCTTTGTTTTTCTTTTTCAACATTTCCTTGATGATTCGGGGTCTTTTCTGATTCCATACAAATTTTAGGATTGTTTGTTCCAGCACTTTGAAAAATGCCATTGGAATTTTGATCAGGATGGCGTTGGAGGTATAGATTGCTCTGGGCAGCGTAGACATTTTAACAATGTTTATTCTTCCGATCAATGAGCATGGAATGTTTTTCCATCTTTTTGTGTCTTCTTCAATTTTTTGCATGAGTGTTCTGTAGTTCCTAGAGTTTAGCTTTACCTCTTTGGTTAGGTTTATTCTTTACCTCTTTGGTTAGGTTTATTCCAAGGTATCATAGGGTTTTTGGTGCTATTGTAAATGGAATCGATTCTCTCACTTCTCTTTCTACAGTTACATTGTTAGTGTATAAGAAAGCAATTGATTTCTGGGCATTGATTTTGTATCCTGCCACATTACTGAATTGCTGTATGAGTTCTAGTAATTTGGAGGTGGAGTATTTTGGGTTTTCCACAAAAAGTATCATGTCATCTGTGAAAAGAGAGAGTTTGACTTCTTCTTGGCCAATTTGAATACCTTTTATTTCTTTTTGTTGTCTGATTGCTGTTGCTAGGACTTCTAGTACTATGTTGAACAATAGTGGTGAGAGTGGGCATCCTTGTGTTCCTGATCTTAAGGGAAAGGCTCTCAGCTTTTTCCCATTGAGAATGATATTGCTGTGGGTTTTTCATAGATGGATTTTATGAAATTGAGGAATGTTCCTTCTATCCCTATACTCTGAAGAGTTTTAATCAGGAAAGGATGCTGTATTTTATCAAATGCTTTTTCTGCATCAATTGAGAGGACCATATGGTTCTTCTCTCTCCTCTTATTAATGTGTTCTATCACATTGATTGATTTGCGAATGTTGAACCACCCTTGCATCTCAGGGATAAATCCCACTTGGTCGTGGTGGATGATCCTTTTAATGTACTGTTGGATGCTATTAGCTAGGATTTCGTTGAGGATTTTGGCATCCATATTCATCAGGGATATCGGTCTGAAATTATCCTTTTTGTTGCGGGTCTTTGCCTGGTTTGGGGATCAAGGTAATGCTGGCCTCATAGAATGAGTCTGGAGGCTTTCCTTCCGTTTTCATTTTTTGAAACAGCTTCAGGAGAATAGATATTATTTCTTCTTTGAATGTTTGGTAGAATTCCCCAGGGAATCAATCAGGCCCTAGACTCTTGTTTTTTGGGGGAGGTTTTTGGTCGCTGCTTCAATCTCGTTACTGGTTATTGGATTCTGTCTTTAAAAGAAATAGTTAAGGAGCGACACTACAGACTTCATGAAAACAAAGGGCATTAATTAATTATATGGTAACTTTTCCATCTCTGCTGAGGCGAGAAGAAAGGAATAGAGACTTAGGCTGTGTGAGGAGTTTGGATCTCACCTACTTGGACTATTACCAAGGACTTTCCACTGTAGATCCTTCTCTGAACTTGCTTAGCTCAGTCCATGCAAACTGAAGGGTGATTCTGCTGAGAGCGATTTAGGACTGCCTACAGTGGTTTTCCATGGCCCTTTCCAGACCAATATTTGCATACACTTTAGGACTTTTAACTCTGAAGGTGTCCCCATTATGTAGGGATCATTAGTTCCTGGTTACCGATGTGGATACCAAGTCTCAGAGAGATGAAGTTTGTTATCTGGCCTTGAACTCAAGTTTACTGATTATGGTTCTCATGCATTTTCAGCTGTGTCATGTTGCCCACAATATGTGAAAATATATATGTCTTTTTTTCCTTTTTTTAAGTGCCTGTAAAGAATAAATAAACTGTGATGTATTTCAAGAGAGACTCTGTTCCCATGGGCTTCTCTCTCTACAGCAGGGATTGAGACAGCAGAAGCAAGTAGATAGCCCTCTGGTTTAGGGGAAGCGGCAGGTGGAATGTGGGCTTTGGGGAATATTCTAGTTCATTTCTATTTGTTGGTTTGTTCTTCAGCACAATTTTTTCCTGGACCAATCATATTCTCTATTTATGGAGACATAGTGACTGTATCTTCCTGAGGGTTGTCTTCACCTTCTCAATTTGTGCTGCTATTTTTCTTTAGTTTTCTTCATGTCTGAAATTTCGTTAGCCAGGTTTTGCCTTACTTTGTGACACAGAGAGGCTAAGTTTGGCCTGCGTGTCACATGGTTGGGCAAATGACACCATGTTCTATTTATTCACTTAGAGTTGATTTGAAGATAGGCTCACAGTTTTTAAGTGGTCTCCACAATTATTTCATGGAGAATTCTAAGTTTCTATTATCCACTTTGGAGAAAAGTGAGTTCAAAAGGAGGTTTTTGATTTGGGCAGAGAGAGCAGAACAACTGCAAATACAGTCTCATCACACTTTGGGAGAGATCATATGGGGGTCATTTCCCAACCTGCAAAACATAGGGGGGTTAATTTCTGTCCACAGCTTTCCTTTCTCATACACACATTGTGAATATTCTACATTAAAAAATAGGTTCCTCTCTTAAAACCGTATCTTGCATCATTCCTCCTGATACAGAATCTCATTTGGATGCTTATGTTTTGCTGCGAGCTGTCTTCCTATTTTATTTTTAGGATTTTGTTTCTTACTGATGTGTATACCACTTGAGCAATGCCGTGGTTCATTTGCTGGGAGGAAGCTGGTTCAATTACACCATCATATATTTATGTGGTTTTGCGGGGAAGTAAAGATCGATACAGGTCTTTCCAGCCATGTGACTAGAATGATGGTTTTCTTTTCCTGTGCTATTATTTATTAAATACTTCTTTGTGAACAATGCTGCCCTCAGTCTTGAGTGTGTTTGAATAAGAGGACCATGCATGGGCCTCCGTGTATGATAGCACCTTGAAACTTTGGATTTTATTAATATGTGTTTCTAAAATTATAGAAGCTATGCCCGTGAAAAACATTTTATCAGTTACTATCATGTTTCAAGATAACACTGGAGGACAAATGCAATGTAATACATATCTTTATATCCTTTGGAAAGGTACCAAATATAATTAGAAACATTCAAGCTTTTCTAAAATCATCATGAAAAGGCACCCAGGCAGAGAAATGCTAAATGAACAAGATTGAGCTGAAGTATATCTCCCTTCATTGGGTCAACCATCCTGTAGACTATGTACATTGGATTCATTTGGTGGATCTATTTCTCCAACAAGCATAAGGAAGAGAACTGCGTTTTCACCGAATGTTGGAGAAGGGATGGCATGGGGGTCGTAGGTCTTCAGTGTGAAGGTTAGAAGGCCTAGACACTTATCCCAAGCATACAAACTGTGACCTTGCATAAATCACCAGCCTGGGTCTGTCAGCTTTTGAGAACTAGACAGAGAAATTCCAGAACTGAAATGTTTCCTGAATTGGCTCTGGGTTCTTTCCCACGAGTAAATGCGAGAGCTTGGCATGGGAAAACCGACGTGTGTGAGGCTATTTCCCATCGGGTGCTATAGATTCTCCTGCCAACATGGCTTCTCCTGGGCAGGTGCACTCTGCCTGCAGCCTCATATCCTCTTGCCTCCTTTCATCTGCTCTTGGGAGAAAGGAAGGAGCTTCTGACATTGTCTTTGCTGGGATGGCAAAGATGGATGAATGTCTCGGAAGCCATTCCCCAGATGGTAGCCTGACGTCTTGAAGGGTTCACTTCCTCTCCTGTGGCTATGTGGTTTAGAAGTTTCATGAGGTCTTTAATACAACATGACACATGATCAGACCTCAAAGTCAGAAGTCACTTGATTAGCTGTGTTTACACACTGTATTAGTGCTAGGGGAGGAAGGAAAAAGATGATAGTTTAACATAGATGATCTCATTAGTCATTTACAGCCTATATGGAGATAAGTCGTGCTGAATCTGAAGTTATTTTTCTCTGGTGATAATTTTCCTAGTGACAGGGACATGTCCAGCTTGTCCTTGATTCCCCATGGAGATGGAGCAGCCTCCCTCTGGGGCTATTCACTTGTCCATGTGAGTGTCTCCAGCAGGTTCTCCCAGGTACCTTTGTTGCTATGGTTCCTCCTGAGCATACACAAGATGCTAAAAATAAATTCCAAGTGAAACTTTCCAGCTGCTTGGGAAAAGAGAGTTTTCTGTTCTCTTTGTACTTATATCCAATTGGCTCACAGTTGATGTGCTCTGCGAAGCTGGATCTAATACAGATGTCATGCCCAGAATCGGCTGATGGGCTGGGGGTGGAGAGAAAGTTTATAGGTTAAAGACTGCCAGGGGAGTCAAGAACCTAGGGTCCATGACCTTGCCTGACTGCGCGCCTCTGAGCAAATTTGTAATTTCCCTGGGTCTCAGCTTCTTCAAATGGAAAATGCAAAGAACATCAAAGGGGCATTCTCATTTTAAGAGTGTGTGTATGCTTTCTGATTTTTAAGTTTAAAACATTTCTGGGTACTGGACATAACTCCCATGTCAGCTGTGTAAGCTTTGGCCGCGGATCATCATTGCCTCAAATTATTATCAAATGGAACTGAAAAATCATGCATTATGGGACCTGACGTTAGAATGCATATGACAAAAATTACACACATTTTTGTTTTTTGCTTTTATTTATTCACTCCTTCTTTCATTCAACAAATCGTGACTCAGTTTTTGCCGGGCATTAGGCCTTTACGTAGCAGGCACTGAGCTGCATGCTGTTAAAGAAAAGTAAGTGCTGGAGAGCTCTAGGTGTCAAAGGGTATAGACTTAGGAATGAAAGGATATTAACATAACAGGCATAAAACAGAAACATAAAATATTTACGTGTCTTCTAATAATAAAAGATGTCTATGTTAATTCTTGAATTAATTGGGAAATCTCTAAAGTTAATATCACTTGATTTTCCACTAGTGGTAGTTCTGACATTGTGTCGTTCAATTTCTGAGTTAGAGTAGTTATATTAACTTGCCCTATAAGAAGATAGGTGGGGGGGTGGGTAACAGGAAATACATTCATGGGGAAAATAGAAGTCTTACAGAGACCATGTTATATATAGCTGATTAGTACCAAGATTATTTAATAGACACTAAATGTGAAGGATTCAATGGTTCAACTAAAATCAGTTTTGTCTCTCAGGGCAGCAGCTACAGAATTCTCTAGCTACAGAAAAGGAACAGAGGCAGAAAAGGCTTTAACTAAGAGGCTACCATCAGATACCGTTTTCAGAAATGTTTGAGCTGTCTTCTGTTTTCACATGCTCTGTATCCTGATCTGGAGGGATGAGCACCATCTTTGTAGAGTTCAAGGGATGGTCTTTTGCTATTAGGTGTACAGAAGTCATTTTAGGTAAGCCTGTGGCCTTTGTGCTCCAAAATTAACTCCCCTGGAGTGCAGGAATCGTGACGTGAAGCAGTGTTAACACAGACTGGAGGAAGGATGGAGCTTGGGGACCTCATGGGTTTGCAAGCAAATTTAGAAACAGAGGATTCCTTAAGAACTTTGAAAGATACTCAAATGGAAGGTCATGCTTTGCCATAGGGAGAGTCTGGAGTCTTCTGCTAGCTGCCGATATCAGGCAGAGAAGCTGTGGAAAAGAATGTTGGCATTCACTATATCTCATAACCACAAGTCAGCCTACGCTTCCACTTGGCCGAGCTAAAAACCAGGCAGAAATAAGCTGGCTTAGTTTTGCAGGTGCATCCGCCCTGAGTAACTGGCTAGTGAATCTGCCTCAGTCACTGAACAGATCGGGGCCAAGACTGGCACTCAGCTGAGAGCCCCCATGTTTCAGGTCCTGCATGCAGTAGGCAGAACTGTGGTCATCTATGTACCTACCTTGTAAACTTCCCCTTACACGTAACTTCTGTTGTGCTGGTCAGCACTAGAAGAAGTGATAGAGACCTAATCTACATACAGTTATGTAGGTGGATGCACGTGGGGCTGGGGAAATAAACACAGGAATGATGGATGTGTGGTCGGTGGGTAGTTTATGTCTGCGCGATCATTATAAACTGTAATGCAGGAAAAACACTGGTGTACACATTTGGTACTCAGGTGGCAGCATCACAAACTACAGGGGACAATTAATTAACCATGCAATCATTGAAAATGTCTTCTAAATTAGAACCTGTCTATCTGGCAAATAGCTGATAGATGAAGGACCTTCAATCTATTTTTTTTTTTTCAACAAACATTCCCTGAGTACCAAATGTGTCCAAGGCGTTAGGATAAAACCCATAGTATAAAGAGGAAGAAGGCCTTTATTCCCTTAGAGATTACTTAAATAAATGATACTGCACATTTTTTTTGAACTGGATTTTGTTAAGAGGGAAGAACATGGTTCAAACAGAAGAAGAAGCCAGAGCAAAAGGTAGATGGCAGGAAAGCTTGGGTACACCATGCTGGAGACTGGAGGACAGTCGAGAACAAGGAGAGATGGGTGTGGAAAGTCAGACCTTCACCTGTCCAGGGGTGGAGGGAAGGGAGAAGCATAAAAGCAGGGTGCCATTCCAGATGTGTGAACCGAGAAGTACAAGACCAGGGCTGTGTTCAGACTTCAACTGGTAAAGTTGTATGTCAAGCTGAGTTGCTCCAGCTTGCTCAAATGGGTAAGTCTGGAGGGAAAAGGGGGTGCAAAGCATTCCATGTGCTCCCAGACTGGAGGAGACATAAGGGTTATTGGACACTTCAGCTGGGAAATGCCCTCTGAACAAGACCCCCCACTAATTTGATAGAAGAGGATTTAGAAGAAAGTCACACACAGACGTTCAGGGTTTTATATGAGCAATCATGTTATCCATACATGTTAGCTACAAGAGCATTTCCTTTCCTACACACTCGGAAGTCAGGGAGGTATTTCATTTGTAAGATTTACTCTGCCTCCCTGCATCCTATGTTTTCGAGGTACTAAAGCTGAGCCCCCTGTTCTACCCTTAGGCCCTGGCCCAAGACCTGTTGATGAGTAAACGATGTGTTTATTTACAAAAGGGCAGGCAGTATTGCTGGAGAAACCACTCCCGTAGCCCCCAGAATCTTCCTAGGAAGTTACAAAACTATATCAAACCCTATAAAAGTCATTCCTCATATCCCAACTGAGTATAGGATGGATTTATTGCCCTGTTTCCAGGGAAAGTTAGTAGGACCGGAAATTAAGCTGGCAACAGAGAGAAGGAAAAAGCAGGGTGGCTCGTGACGGGAGCAGAGCGGGAAATTGGGGGACGGGGAAGGAGATGTAAAAGCTGACTGAACTTTAGTCGTCATGGGGGAGGTGACAGGGGACCTGGTTAAGGGGGGGGGGACGGGCCTGGTGGGGAGCAGTGGGAGGTCATCCAGCTTGAGACCATGGCCAGTGTGGAACTCTAATTTAGGGAGGGGCTGGGCGGCAGAGACGAATTTGGGAAATAGGTACCTGAAGATAATCTCGAGAATTGGGGGAAATACCTGTGTTAGCCGTATGGATATGAAGTTGTGCCAATCTTTGAAAATATTAAATAGGTGACTTCTAGCCAGACATATTCCTTAATTGACATATTCGGCCTCAACTTTTTAGGGATTCCCCAAAGAGTCGGTTCCAGCTTTCTATTACCATGTAACAAACCACCTCAAAGCATTGCAGCTTAAAGCGCTACCATTTATTTTGCTCACAAACCTATAATTTGGACAGGGCCCAGTGGGGTTGGTTTGTCTCTGTTCCAAGTGGTGTCAGCCGGAGAAGCTGAAGAACAGGAAGCTGAAGAATACATTTCAAGATGGTTCACTCACATAACTTGCTGATCTAGGCTGTTGACTGGGCAAAATGGGGGCTTGGGGTCAGAGGCCTCTGTTTCCCTCCATGTAGACCTCTGTAGCTGCCCAGGCTTCCTCACAGAATGGAGGCTGGATTGCCAGATTGAGTTTAGCAAGAGAGCAAGGTGCCAGTGTGTGGCATTGTTATGATCTAGCTTTAGATGTCCCAGAGTATCACTTCCACCACACTCTCTTGGTGGAGGCAGTCATAAACCCTGGCCCAGGTTCAAGGCGAGTGGACATAAACACCATCTTGGAATGGGGGGGTAGCAAGGTCCTAGAGCTTGTGCAATGAAAGATGTTTCTACGGCCATCTTTGGAAAATACCATCTGCTAGAAGGTAGTCTATAATATCAGCTGGTCACTGATTCCTGTTACTTTTATTGTCGCACTCTGGTGATTACAATGTGGTCACTTGCAGGGAAGAAGAATAAATCAAAATCAGAGCATTGATTTATTGCAAAACTCTTGTTGAAGTTTCCAAGTAAGAGAAGTCACGATGGACCCACAGGTTACCCGCCTCCTCTGTGAGGTTTAACCAGGTCTCCCAAGACTTTTCTTGATGATCAAACACAGTTTACAGAGTCAGAGTTAAGCCTTACTCGAGTAAAGGTAGCCTCTCTGGGCCATAGCTGTAGAGGGGACCTGATGTGTGTTGGGGGCTCTGCAGGGAGTAGGAATGTTAGAATATAGCATAGGGCCACCTCACCAGAGAGCAAGAACAATACCCTGTGGTCCCAGAAAGAGGCACAATTACCACTGAATAGTTGTCTTTAGATAAAACCCCCTTGTGTCGTTTGTCCAGTTATGGCAGGAAATCTAAAAGGATGCCATAAGGATCAGTCGCCAGTCTGCTCTCAGACCATCCCTGCCTTTACCCTGCTCTGCCGTAGCCCACGGAGCTGCATGTCCAAGACTCTCCCGTCAGTGGGGGGCCCCAACAGAAGGTGAGAGGGTGAGGGAGAAGGAGAAGACCGGGTAATTCTTCCCCTCCCATCTCCAGCCCCTCCTCCATTGTCTTTGCAGTGGCCAAGGAGCCCGCCTTCCTAGCATGCTCTGGTGTGGTCCCTTCCCCTGGATGTCGGCTGGATGTGGTCTAATGAATAGAACATGGCAAAAATGACAGGATGTCACTTCGGAGAATAGCTTAAAAAAAAGACTGTGACTTCTGTCTTGTTTCTGTTCTTGCCCGTTCACCTGTTGGCTCTCATGAAATCCGCTGCCATGCTGTGACCTGCTCTGAGGATGGAAACCTGCCAGAAATCACTTCACTCCAGCCTGCAGATGAATGCACCCCTGGCCAACAGCTGGATGACAGCCTCAAGAGCGCCCAAGCCAAGGCACCTTGCTAGGCCGTGCCTGGACTCCTTGCCCAGGGAAACTGCGAGATAACACGCATTGTCTTAAGACACAGTGTTTGCGGTGATTCGTTATGCAGCCCTAGGTAGTGAATCCACGTGGCCCCAGTATCGCGGTCTGTTCTCTGCAGATCAGACTGGGCCCGGCTGTGGTGGCTTTACCCATTGTCACTCAGCCCCCGTGGACGTCAGGTCTCGCTAATTGTCACGTCGCCTCACCGTTCTCTGTTCAAGTTTCCAGATCCCTTGCCACCTGTGTAACATCCCGCCTTGAAGAGTTCTTGTTTTTCGAGGTGAATCCTGACTGAAAAGGCTAGAGCTCACCCATTTGGTAAAATACAGCTTGTTTTGTGTGTCCGTGAGGCTTTTTTGTTCTTTCCATAGAAGTCAGAGGCTTGAAAGTCCAGGCCAGGGTTGCGTCCCAGCAGGAGGGGGCCCGACGGCATCCAGCCCCAGAAGTCTGCGGGGAGTGGCGGAGAAGCAAGGTATACTTTGATACCTAACTTTTTATTTGTAGTTTTGCAATCTTTTGCTCAAAGGGAACACTCACGTTTATTTAAGCTTCATTTCCCATAAACCTGGGTCTGCCCCCTAATTCAAACACACTGGATACCGAAACCACTGAAGGCCTCCACACATCCCTTTAATCCAATTAAAACAGAACTTTAATTGGAAGAAACGATCAGAATAAATATTTTACTGACCTTTGCCAAAAGCTTTTGATCATTTTTATTTTCCTCTTATCACCAAGGTTTTCAATTTGTATTTTTATCTGAGGTGGTCTGAAAAAAAAAGCATGTAACAACACAAAGATCAATTGGATTAGCCTCCGTTGTCGTGAATGAGCTCATAGAGTTGTTTTCCATGGATAACCAAACTCATAGGCATTTGCTTTAAGGAACCGGCCCATGTTTTTTTTTTTTTTTTTTTTTTTTACTTGTCATATACCGAGTCTGATTCTTAAAGTCTCTTTCCTTTAGGGAATGGCTAGTAACTAATAAAAGAAGGAGTGGGAGTCAGATCTACTCCCTGGAGAAAAGTAGCAGTCACTATAAAAGAGATTTCTATGTGACAATCATTTTATTCGTGATGGACAAGGCAGGGAGAGGCTGAGGCTGTTCAGAGTGCCGTCCCTTTAGAGAAGAGATTCCTTCTTGGGCACAGGTCAGTGGGAGATTGACACAGATCAATACTAATGCAAAAATAATGAAAAGACACATGACCACCACGCTAAAATGCTTTAAGAAAAATAAGAGTTTAAAGAACTAGGGAAAAAAAAAGAACCGAAAAGAAAAACAAAACAAAAAAACCCTTATAACAAAATAACTGCAACAACAGAAGTTCTCCTTAGTCTTGGCTTGTAGCAGGAGAGACCAGGAAACCTGTGTAGTTTCCCTTTCTACTCTCAGATTCTGTGGTCTACGAGATGCCGTTGCTCAGAAAGTTTCTACTCCACTCGACCAACAGCCAGTCTCAAGGAGGCAAACTCAACTCTTCTGAGTCATTGGTTTTTAGAAGAAAACTCCCACCTTCAATATCCTTTCATCAGAACGAATGCGGAGGCACAACCAGTTGTATGCAGAAAGTGGCACTGGGTTGAGGGGTCAGATGTACGCCTCTTCTGTAACTGAGCAGGAAGCTCTCAGACTAGCTGGCTTCTGCTGACCTTGAACGATTGTGTCCATCCATCCCTTCATTATAGACTCCTACAAGGTAAGAGCCAGGAGAGACTTAGAGATTATGAATTCCTTCTCCATAGTTGGCAGCCAAACAAATTGAGTGGAGTTCCTATGTCCTATAGCTAGTCTGTGGCACGGCCAGGCTAGACATTAGACCACCTGGCTTCCCGGTCAGTGGGAGAAGCAATTGGGTTGCCTGGTAAATATGGTGGTTACCGGTAAGATTGACTTAATGGCTTTATCCTCCCTTAGAGGCAAATTCAGGACTCCACAGAGGGGAGTCTCAATTGTCAGCTTTTTGGTAGTAGGACCTGTCTTACCTGAATGATAAACCCTCTGTCATGCAGAGCAATAATCATGGAAGTGAAAACGGTCAGAGATGAATCACTAGGTTGCAACAAAGAAGAATAATACTGCCATATTTTCTGTGTCCAGACTATTCCCGAGCCAGAAGCCAATGTGTAGTCTTTTTCCTTCATGCTTTGTCATCCTTGTAATTAACCTTATCTATTTTCCTACTTATAAATGGGATTAACTTTTTTTCACAGCAGCTACAAAGAGTAACATAGTATCATGTTTTGATACGTCTTGTTTCCTTTGGAAAGAGCCAAACAGTTTTGCTTAGCCAAGTTTTATGTTCTGAAGGAGGGTGGAAAAGCAGGTTAATATTCTGTAGCTATACAGTAGTAGAACCTGCACATGACAGTAGGAATAAAATCTCTTTTCTCTCAAGCTAAAATAGAATTTCCCTGTAAAGTTCAATAACTGTTAGTACAAATGCTAACTGAAAATTTTAAGAACAAGAGGTTATGCTACGGTTTTTTTTTTTCAAAATAAATATATTACAAATACTCATTCAGATTGAAATCACTGTGTGGATCAGACGGTATTTAAGAATTTAAGGGGGATTGAAATTTATGCTCATGCCATCCATGGGTGGGCTTATGTAGTATTCAAAGGCTTTAACTTTTACATTTCCTCCTGTCAATTAAACTCAATTTTTCTCGCTTACCTTTGCAGTCCCAATGTAAAAATGCATGCAGTGATAAAGATAAAACAAAGAAAAAGATGTTGCCTTAGAAAAACAATTTCTGTACAAAAAAAGCAGCCTGAAATCTTTAGGCAGTAAATGTCAATTTAGGCTCAGGAGATTTCATCTTAAAGAGTGAAGAAAACCCTTTTTACATTATCTCTAAACTAATTCACTGTAAACTATTTCATTATCTCTGGATTTGGCTCAAAAGTAACCTTGATATGCTCTAACCTTGAGGTGAGGCCAGTGGAAACATTAAAATCCAGGAAATAGTGCCTTTATCAGAGGTAGGCAGAGAATAGGCAAGGGAAAGGTGAAAATCAGAGAAAAATGGCAGTTGAAGGAGAATTGGGAGAGACATCTTAATCCCAAACAGGCTGCTTCCCTACCTGGTTAATCTATGGCATTCTTTGAGTTTGACTTTACACTATATCCCTCCTGACTGCTGGAGTGGATTCAAGTCCTAGGGACTATCCTCTGAATTATTTTTTTTTAAAGATTTTATTTATTTATTTGAGAGAGAGAGAAAGAGCGGGGGCGGGGGGGGGAAGAGGAGCAGAGAGAGAGAGACAAGCAGACTCTATGCTGAGCATGAAGCCCCACACGGGGCTCAATCTCATGACCCTGAGATCATGACCTGAGCCGAAATCAAGAGTTGACTGCTTAAACCGACTGAGCCACCCAGGTGTCCCAATCCTATTAATTATTTTTCTTAAGAATTCTTCACCTACTTATTGTCTCTTCCATTAATGACTAGGCAGTGATTTATTTTAGCAACCACAGTGCCTATGGCACAATTCTTGGCACACCATTCACCCAAGGTATGTTTGATGGTTAGAAGCATGGATAGATAGATGAATGGAAAAAATGGATAAATAGGTATTTATCCTAGACTTGTGTTACATCTTGTCACATGCCCTAGACTCTTTGGGAGTTTTATAGCCCTGAGCTAGATATGAATGGGTTTATTCTATGAGATGGACCTATGGTATGGCACCCCACCCCCCAGGAGGGTGCCCAGCATACAGTAAGAGTTCAGTGTGTTCATGTTTGTTGAGGGACAAGGCTAGAGAGATTCTCTGATCTCCAAAGAGCATGTAGGAAACCAAGATTACTGATATTGCTTTACAGAATGTTTGGAGTGAATAAGCTCAGTGCTTAGACTATATGTTTACAATCGATACAGATGTACCTTCCTCTTTGGTGTCTTCCCGTCCATACAGTAACCACCCCCAAGCCCCTACCAGATCCTCTCTTTATATCCATGAATTGGGACTACAGTGCCCGCAAATTTGATTTTATTGTTCCACACGAATACCAGTCAATTTTCCAAGTGGGAATACTAAAGATGATAATTGTATGATAGGTCCCCTCTAGGGCTTTCTGCTGGTAAACCACTGAAAGCATGACTGGATTGGAACAAGAGCGAATGAAATGTAATGTGGTATATTCTTTGAACTAATGGGAACCTCCTGGTTCAAGGGCATCACTAATCTGCATGCGGATACACAGATAGGCTTAGACATAGTTATAGTTTTTCTTCCTTTTGGACAGGCTTTACTCAGGGAGTATACTGAGTCATAGTCAATGCAAGGCATGGTAATACATGATCAGACTGAGTATTTTGGGCACTTGACTAATTATCCTGGCCATTGGATGTTGTATGATGCCTGGACCTCAAGTGTCACTTCTGTTCCCTTCCTGCAAAGCACCGGCTACTAGAGCTGGTCCTTGGTGGGTCATTACTAAGCAATCAGAAACAGTCTTGAACAGCACACTAATATAAAAACTCTTGCCTGAGACTATGTTGCTTTGTGCTGTATTTCATACAACTTGTCTTTGGGGAGGAAACAATCATACTCTTATTATTGATGACTCGTGCTATTGCATAGAGAAGAGGTGTGGGTCATGACCATACAGGTGACCCAAAAATAATTGCTTTTCGTTATTAGAATGTAGTTGGAGAGATCACTTCATCACAGTTACTTGCCCACGTATACCTGCAACACTCACTCTTCACACCCTTCTTTAATTTCCTGTGAGAAATAGTTGCATAGATAATGGGGAGCATACACATAATGGAGAAACGACCCTGTTTAAAATATAGCAAGATCAAGAGGAAAATGGAGTTCTGGCCCTATGCACTCAAGAGACAAAAAGCCCATTTGCATTTTCTAGGTTTTACACCCCCAGTGGGGCAAAAACTTATGAGTACTGCCTCCCTCTGTGCTTTACTCTCTAAATAATACCATACACTTAGAGCATTCCTCAAATGTCCTTGAACAGTGGCCAAGTTGCTCAGACAGATTTATCTCCATTACTTATTAAAAGTGGTTAGAGAGACAAGACATAGATTGTACCTATTACAATAATAATGAAGAGTTTGAGATAATATCTATAAAACCCAGTGACACATACACTCAATTTGGTTGTGACCAACAATTCCCTAGATGGGCTTCAAGTCCGGAAGGGGCCATGTTCAGAGGAATCACTGGTCTTTTTTGGCTCTCCCATCTGTCTGCTAATACAGAATACCTCCTCTCTATAAAATCATTGGCTGGCTCACACATTTCTGGGCATCTTCAGAATGCCCTTGATGAATGCACTTGACGAGACCCAAGGGCACATTACTGCTTCTGCTGGTGGCTCTGTGGCCTCCACCGCATTCTCCTGGGCCACTGCACTGGCTAGGAGTTTCCGGTTCCTTCACCAACTGGAGTAGAACCACACCTGCTGGACACCACCACCTCTACGATCCTCTTTCATCTTCCTGCTCCCTTCAGTCCCCTGCTGCTGCTTCTGCCGCCTCCTGCAGGGCACTCCTGCCAGGGTGCCAATGCCATTTGACTCCTGGGACAGTCTCGCTGCTCTGAGTCACCCTGTAATGGAAGAAAACAAATGCAGCTTGCTTGTGTCCTCGCGCCCCACTGGATGTCACCTGATAATTTTAAAGGATAGCCCTCTGTCTTCCTAGAATACAGCCATGGGTGTGTGGAGGGAGGGTTCAAGATAAATTGAGATGCATGGTAGACATCACTTTGTCCCGAGAGTCTGTCCTTCCCTCCGAACTCCAGGGTTCTCTAAGTGGGCATGCGTATCCTTTTCCTTGGGATGAATTGATGCCCTGCAAGCACGTTTGATCACCTGCAGAGACAATGAACCACCACTGGGCCCATCTCTCCCTTCACCAGATACACCAGCAGAGGCCTGTCTGGGGCTAAGGTTGGGATTTTGGGCAAAGGCTGTGAGGAATTCAGATGCAGATCAGGCTTTGTGGAGGAGACAGTCAAGGTCGCTGCACACTCCCTGCCTCACGGAGTTCTGCTCTGGTAGGAAAGACAGAGGCTACACGCACGGGAAAGCAGGAGGAGGTGGGTGATGGGTTGCTTCCAGTGCCCCAAGAAGATGTATGCGTGCCCTAAACTGGTTCAGGGATCGAAGACGATCTTGTGAGGGAGGGCTCCTTGAGAGTGACGGATGAATAGGAGTTTGTTGGACCAAAGCAGGGAGAGAGGGGAGCTGTTGGCAGAGGAAAGTCCGTGTGGAGGCTCCGAGCTGAAGTGTGAGGACAGAACGGAACGAAAGGTGTTTGGATTGCTGGGGGCTGGAGAGAGTGGTAGTGGCTAGATCAAGAGTTACAGTTTTACCTGGGGGGGGGGGGGGGGGGTGGTTCTGGGAAGCCTCTGAAGGTTGTGAGGCAAGAGAGGGAGGTTGTCTCATTGTGTGTAAGAAAGGCTACAGGGGGGCAGATGGATAGAGAAAAGCTGGACGGGAAACAGAAGACAGGCTGTGTAGGAAGCTGTTCCTTTTGTCTTGGCCAAATGCGAAGGCACAGGAAGGATGGGGAGAAGCAACTATAGGCAAGTGGTACTTAGGCGGGAGAGGGCAAGCAAGTCCTGGTCAACGCTTGGAGAGTGCATGAAAGAGAAGGAGGAATTGAGGAGGAGCCCTAGATTTCTGACATGACAAATAAGTGGGTGGTGATGCCATTACTGAAATGGGGATTACAGGGAAAGGAGTTTGGGAGGTCACATGATGGTCAAATTTGGGGATATGTTGTGATCGAGGTATCTTGAGTTTGAGCTACCTTTGGGTATATATATCTCTACTTATAGATGTTGTGTAGGCTCAGGGGTGAGCATCAGAAGAATAAAAATTGTAAACACTGGAAAGAATGAGATTTTCCAGGGAGAGAAGAGTAGAATGTAATCCTGAGGAGCATCAAATGTGACGATGGTAGAGAAGGAAAGCCGCTTCAGAGGAAGTGAGGAGTGGGCAGCAGGGAGGTCAGAGGGAATCCGGGAGAAGGTTGCACATGGGGCAAAGAAAACTGAGTGTTCCGAGAAGGAGAAGTAGTCTGCAGGGGCCAATAGTCCCGAGATCCAAAAAGCTCATGTTGGAACCAGACTGCGGAAGGTCCAAATGTTAGTAAGGTGAGGAGAATCTGGATGTTGTCCAGGAGCATCAGGAAGCTCAGGGGAGATTTTGAACTGGAAGTCAATGCCCTTGAAGCGGTGCATATCCAGTGGTTTGAAGGTTGGGGGCAGAAAACAAAGAGCTCATTTAAGAGAGCTGTCCATACTTGAAGAGAAAAGCACCGAAGGAGGATGGCGACCCAGGAGAGGGAAGGAGACTGGTGTGGGAGACTGCTGGGGAAAACCTAAGTGGTTTCATGTTGGATCGTGGAAGGCAGAGAAAGAGAGGAACCCAAGGAGGCCCTACTGGGTCTGGTGTTTAGCAGATGATAGCAGGGTTATCATGATGTCAGGGTTAGGGAGAGGAGCCAGCCTTGGAGGAAACTTTGGTTTCCCACCTGTTGAGATGTAGATAATGTTGTGAAATACAGATGGAGGCTTTTTTTTTTTTAAATAGATTTTCTTTATTTATTTTAGAGAGAGAGTGTGTTCAAGGTTAGGGACAGAGGGGGAGAGGGAAGGGAGAGAGTCTCAAGCAGACTCCCCGCTGAGCTCAGAGCCCACACGGGGCTCAGGGCTCCATCTCATGACCCTGAGATCACAACCTGAGCCAAAACCAAGAGTCAGATGCTTAACCCACTGAGCAACACAAGTGCCCCGGATGGAGGCTTCTCTTTGTAGGTGGACGAAAATAGCACCTGTCACAGGCTCTCTGCTCAGTGACTCCTCTGTGTATCTAGAAATAAGGAAGTAAAATAGCGTAGGGGTCAGAGTTCATCTTTGCAACCTCCACACCTGATTTTACAGTTGCCAAAAACAATGGAATTAGGAGTCCAAAGGTGTTTTGGTTTTGTTTTATGGCCCTTTTCTCCTTACTTATCCTTTCAATCTTAAAATGTGGGCTTAAGCTGTCCATATCAAAGACTGAATGTTCAGATTTTGTGGTGAGAACTTACGTTACTCCTCCACGGCCATTCTTCTCCTATTTCTGTCTGATTGCCTCCTCACCCTTCACTCTCTCCCTCCTTTCCTTTCCTTTAGATCTCTCCCCAAGAACACTCAAGCGCAGCTCTTTTTCTTTTTTTAAGATTTTATTTATTTATTAGAGAGAGACAGAGAGAGCAGGAGCAGAGGCAGAGGGAGAGGGACAAGCAGACTCCCCGCTGAGCGGGGAGCCTGACTTGGGGCTCGATCCCAGGACCCTGAGATCATGACCTGAGCCAAAGGCAGATGCTTAGCTGTCTGAGCCACCCCGGCGCCCCTCGAGTGCCGCTGTTCTTGCCTAAATGCCACAGACAACCAAATGTCAGCATGAAGAAACGTAGTCCTGTGAATCCACCTGAAAACTGGAGAGCAGA